>NW_025789004.1:0-7565 GCF_021130785.1 Homalodisca vitripennis
AGAAGAAACATTGCTGCTATATCCACAGAGCCAATGAACCGTAAGAACGCTTGAGGACAAAATACTATTCAGCTACATACGTACATTGGAATAAGAAAGAGTAAACGCGCTAAACAAATAACCCAAAATACCATAAACACAGAGGTAAGAATCATTGCTGTCTATATCACAGAGCCAAATGAACCGTCTGAAAAGAACGCTCGTGGACAACATACTATACAGCTACCTACGTACATTTGATAAAGAAGAGAAAACGCGCTCACACAGTAGGTAAGAAACATTGCTGCTATATCACAGAACCAATGAAACCGTAAGAACGCTCGAGGGAAACATACTATACAGAGCTACATACGTACATTGGTTAAAGAAGAGAAACGCACTCACACAGAGGTAAGAAAACATTGCTGCTGCTATATCATAGAGCCAAATGAACCGTAAGAACGTAGTGGACAACCATTAACTATACAGCTACATTACATTGGATAAGAAGAGGAAACATAGCACTCACACAGAGGTAAAGGAAACATTGCTGCTATATCAGGAACCAAGTGAACCGTAAGAACGCTAGTGGACAACATACTATACAGCTACATACGTACATTGGAATGCTTATAGAAGAGAAGCAACTCACACAGACGGTTATAAGAAACATTGTTGCTATATAACAGAGCCAATTGGTAATCGTGAAGAAACCGCTAGTGGACAACATCCTATACATGCTACAGTACATTGGATATTTAAAGAAGAGGAAAACGCGCTCACAACAGAGGTAAGAAATACATTGCTGCTATATCACTAAGAGCCACAAATTGAAACTGTAAGAAGCGGGCTAGTGGAACACCATACTATACAGCTACATACGTACATTTGGAATATTTAAAGAAGAGAAAAACGCGCTCACAAAGCGAGGCATGAAACATTGTCTTGATATATCAACAGGAGCCAATGAAAACCGTTTAAAGTAAGAACGCCTAGTGGACAACATACTATACATGCTACATACATTTATATAAAGAGAAGAGAAACGCGTCACATAAAAAAGATGAAGAAAAACATTGCTGGCTTGCTGCTATATCACAGAGCCAATGAACCGTAATGACGCCTGGCTGGTGGGACCATTTATAACTACACAGAGCTTTATTAAACCATAGCGATCACAGAGATGTTAAGAAACAATGCTGCTATCATCATAGTTGTCCAATGTACTGTAAGAACGCCAGTGTGACAAAACATAACTAACACAGGCTATAAACATAGCGCTCAACAGAGATGTAAGAAATTAATGCTGCGATATTCATAGGAGTTAATGTACTATAAGAACGCCAGCGTGGTACAACATACTACACACGGTACATTGGATAAACATAGAGCTGCTACACAGAGATGTAAGAAACAATTGCTGCTTATATACATAGAAGTTCAATGTACTGTAAGAACGCCCAGTGGACAAAACAACATACTACAACAGGCTAATAAACATAGCGCTCACCAGGAGATGTAAGGAAACAATGCCCTTGTCTATAATCAATAGAGTCTAATGTACTGTTAAGGAAACGCCAGTGGACAACTTACTACACCCAGGCTTATAAACATAGCGCTCACAGAGGATTGTAAGAAACATTGCTGCTAATATCACAGAGTCATATGTACCGTATAAGAACGCCAGTGGACAACATCGTAGTACATTGGGAAAAAACATAGCGCTCACAGAGATGATAAGAAACATTGCTGCTATATCACAGAGCCAATGAACCGTAAGAACGCTGGGGACAACAACAATACATGCTACTTACAGAGAAAGGGAAACATAGAAACGAGGTCCACAGAGTGATGTGCGGGAACAACTTGCTGCTAATATATCACACTGCCAAATGTACCGTAAGAACGCCAGGGGACAAACATACTTTCTACATGAGTATACGCAAGTGCTAACACAGAGATGTAAGCAAACATTGGATGCTGCTATAATCAATATGAGTTAAAAAGTGTAACTGAACTGACGCCAGTGGGACAACATACTACAATAGGCTATAAACATAGCGCTCACAGGGGTGTAAGGACAACATTGCTGATATAGTGACAAAGCCAAATACCGTAAGGAACGCCAGTGGACAACATACTATACATGCTGGAAACTACTACAGAGAAACATTTTATAAAGAGTAAAAGGGAACATTGCTTAATATTCCATTTGTCAAATAGTCACCGTAAGAACGCCAGTAGAAAACATACTAAACATGCTACAAACGTGGGCGGTCACTAAGATAGTAATAAGACCACATTGCTGCTATATTACAGAGCCAATGTTACGTAAGATAAAGCGATACGGCCAGTGGACAACATAGTACCATTGTAAGTGAAAAAAGAGGAAAAGACGGGGAGCTCACAGTGTATGTGGGAGAAAACATTGCTACATCATATACACATTGGCAAATGTACACCCCCCCAAAAAAAAAAAATACAATTGCTGATATATGACAAAGCCAATATACCGTAAAAACGCCAGTGGACAAATACATACTATACCAAGTTACAAAACACATTTTGGATAAAGAAAAAGGAAAAACGTGGTCACTAATGAGGTAAGGGTGGACATATTGCTTGATATATCTGGACATAATAAGCCAATGTACTGTAAGAAACGCAGAGTGGCATCTCTTGTACTAACAAAGGCTAAAGCTATAAACCATTGGATAAAGAAGAGAAAACCGCCGCTCACAAGAGAGGTAAAGTAAGAAACATTGCTGCGTAGTATCACAGGAGCCAATGTACCGTAAGAAACGCCAGTGGACAAACATACTGACGACAGATAAACATGGGGAATTTAACGTCAGAATGATAAACGTATATTTTACATGGTAATTACGATTCATTTTGTACGCGAGAAATTGAGAACAAACGGTGCTTTGTAAATTATATCAAAATAAAGATCGAACTTATTTTATATGGACAATTATTTTTTGGGGCAATGACCGGTGCGGTATAAAACTAACCTAGCGTAAATGTAGCTATGTAAGTAGGTTTTGTGGAGAGAGGTAAGAGGTAGAGCCTATGTATTGGTTAACTTCCCTTGACTAGCTTTGATTGTTTTTGTTGGGCAGCAGGTGTTGAGATAGAAAGTTCTAATTTTCTTTAGAAAGGGAAATTTTGTTGAGAATATTTATATTTTCTGACCTTGTGTCTCTTATTGTTTTGGTACTTTGGTTCTCTCGCGATTTGTTTTCCACTAATAGCCACTAATTGGCCACAGAGATCCGAGATTACTGAGTTGACCATTGACAGTGTGACATTTTCAACGTTCGTGATGACGTTGTCAATAGCTGACTGTGTCGTGGCCGTCACTCTGTTGTAGTTTTGGCCAACAGTTCAAGGCCAAAAATTTCAGCAGATCGACTAGTCGCTTGGTGGATGAATCGTTGCTGTCCATCGCGTCCACGTTGAGATCACCCAACAAGACGTAATCGTATTGGTGGATAGTCAGGTCACTTAGTAACGATTCCAATTTTGAAAAAAAAACCTTATCTTCATTTCCACTGGCAGACCTTTAATTTTGCTTTTGTTTCTTTTTATAAAATGGTTCAATTCTTTTTAATTACCGTACATTATTGGTTGGGAGGCTACTAAATTCATTTTGACGCACACATGGTCAATGTGGTTATTCCATGTCAACAGCATATACTGGATATTTTAGGCTTCCTCATTTTCACCTCTGCCCACCTGTTTTTACCTTTATAATCAACGCACTCGAAAGTTTTCAGCTGTAGCTTCAGACACTGGTTTTTAGCCTCCAAGACCTCTATCGTTGTCATCAATCTATAATTGAGGTCAGTCGGTTCAAACACGCCAGCGGTTGGCTGTTCCGACAGGTTGCATTGCACTCCGACCTCCGCAGAAGCGGGTGGGCTGAGGAGCGACTCCCACTGCACACCGCGGTTTAGAGTACAGGGGATTAAGACCGGCCGTATTTCCACCCGAAAAAGATCTAAAATGATACCAAACAACGTATAATACACTAAAATTGTCACAGAGAATTGCTTAATTTTGAGTCTAAGATGGTATTGTATAACCGGGTCAGTAACACTAAGAGACTCATGGGCGAAAAATGGCAAGTGTCGGACTGGACCCAACCCTCTGCGCGCCTGAATGTGGGTGTGCGTGCGTGCGAGGCGACTATCTGGCTCTTCAGCAGCAATCACTATTTAGTATTTTCTAATACGAACGCAGAGGCGGTAATAACCCAACTCTGGAGGCTGGTGTTCTCAGACAGTGCATTTTCAGAAATACGTTCATATCCTAATGATACTCCTGGACTTCAAACATCAAATAATATAATTTGACGGGACCAAGGTAATACATAAGCGCAATAATAATAATACTTCATGCACATCGTTACAAAAGGTATTGGTAATATCGAATAATATGAACTCAAATTCATTATACCACAGGTAAATAATAACATACTATAGTGATAACAAAGCTTATTGAAACTTACCTCTCTAGTCAATTACTTTGTGTACATAAAGTTAATGCAGTAATTAACGTAATTTTGTTTACACCCTTTCCACATCTGAACATTATTCTATCAGAAAATAGAGCATTTTTAGTATTGAAAATTTACTGATGTTCAACAATGTAATTTTTAACATGGTTCTTGCCACAAAATGTGTTACACTAATTTTTTTAGAATTAATTTTAAAATGTTTCAATTAAAAAAAACATAAATTTCATTGTAAGATCTGGTTCTATTAGCATCAAATTTGCCAGTTTTTAATACAGTACAATTATGGAAATACTTATGTTATTGATTTCTTATTAAACAAATAAAGAAATAAAGTATGCTGTTTAACAAAAGTCTTACAACAAACGTTTTACCTGCATTTGGTGTCAAAGCAATTGTTCGAACGTGTTCCTTCTAACGGTTTGACAATGATCCAATCTTGTGTAAAATGATTCGACTGGGGAAGTTGCCTAACATTTCTTCAGTTATCAAAGCAATCTCCTCTAAAATCCTGTTTCATAGGTCTTCCAAATTATGAGGCTATTCTTCTATCAACATTAGGATTTTAAATGACCCCCATAAGAAATAATCGATTGGTGACAAATCCGGAGATCTTGGAGGCCATTCGATTTCTCCTCTTCGGCCCAAATTTCCATTTATGAGGAAACCTTAAATCCAAATACTCTCTTAACCTGTCTCCCATATATGGGGTTTAGCCACCAAATCCTGCTGAAACCATACATTATCAAGTATTCTCCTGATGCAATTTGAATAGCTTGGGATTATTTCATTTTGGAGCAATATTGTAGTAAAGTTCGGCATTTAAAATTTTCCATTGATGAAAAAAGGGTCCAACACTTTTGGTTTCCCTTATAATTCCACACCCTACGTTCAGTTTTGGTGGTTGCTGTGAATGGGACTCAGAAATCCAATGTGGTTTTTCACTAGCCCAGGTAACGGCAATAGTGCCTTGGGGTTTTTTTTTTAACATTGCCATTTAGGAAAAAGTTGCCTCATCAGAAAATCGTATGTTGGGTCAGAAAATCTCTATTGTCATCACATTTGCGCATCACAAGTTGCACAAAACACAACTCTTCTGTCGTAAGTCATCCTCACTTAACTTTTTGGACTAAATGAACATGGTTTGTAATTGAAATGGTTTGTATTTATTAATTTTCAAAATCTTTACTCACAGACATAGGGTGCATATCATGTTGCTGGGGCAGCTTTTCTGAGCGATGTATGTAGGGTCTTCAATAAATGTTTGCAAAACAAACTAGTGTCTGTTCTTCATCTAGTGCAGACAGTATCCTACCCGACTTTGGCCGATTACGTATCACTCCCTGTCATTTAAAAACGCTCAATAGTTTTTGATATTGGTTGAAACACTTATGGGATTCCTTTCTGGGAAAGTGTCATTAAAAAAATTACAAACTTCCCGATAAGATCTTTGACGATCGTCATATCCTCGCTTCATCAACAGAGTAATTCGTTCCCCCTTTCAGACAATTCCATTAAAATGCCAAATAAAAACTGAACTATGTAATTAGATAACTTGACAGCAATGCTTCAGAGACACTGATTAACTCGACAGGAATGATATGACCTTTGTCCATTTGTAATTCCCCAAACTTAGACCTGTCTAGTGAAAGCTCCATGCTCAACAAACTGAAACCGTTAGACCAGATGATTAATAACACAATAATGTTTCTCAAGGCTAGTGACCTTTGTCTCTTTAAACCTTCCTGCTGACTGGAAAACACCAAGTACAGATTCATAAGTAATCAGACAAAGTGACTCATAAGTTTTATTCATTATAATAAAAAATGGTAAATTTGTACTAATGAAACCAGCTTAAAAATAAATTGTTTATTTTATTTTAATTGAACATTAAAAAATGCTAAAAAATTAGTGTAAGACATTTTGTGGCAAGGAACCATGTTAAAATTACATTGTTGAACATCAGTAAATTTCAATACTAAAAATGCTCTATTTTCTGATAGAATAATTCCTTTGAGATGCGGCTTGTGGCATTCAATTCAGTAAGCTATTACCTTTAAAATTATGTATCACAGGTATAGGCTTCCATCAAGAATATTCACGATACCCTCGGCAGGACGTCCCCCGTTGGTGTGACATAACAAAACATTGTTCCAAAAAGTAGATGCCCAATCTCTATCACGATTGTAAGGGGGTTTCAAATTTATATTTAAATTATTAAAGGATATATTTGGGTGTTTCCAGACATAATATACACCCCGTATAATATAAACATAACATATTATTATTCCTCCATATCATGAACGGGAAACAACATTTGATATTCTAACTATAAATAAAATTTAATCAAGTAGCAAGTAAGAAAACTAAAAAAAATTCTAGTATTAAGTTTCTTACTAATTAAGGAATAACATGAGGGAAAAAAGAGTCTTACGTTTGAAAATAATACGTAGACGCAACGAAAAGTACGTACGTCTCCCTGAAAAATTCCGTTAAGTAACGGTACCAACACTACAATTCAACGTATCGAGTTTACGGTCTAATTCATAAACTTACACATTTTAATGTGGTTTTATATAAAAAAAATCTAGAATTAATAATAACGGTCTATTGCAATATTCCAATCGAAAAAATTAAAACACAGAATACAAATCAATGAATATACTTGGACAAAATAAACAACTCTTTTTTAAGATAGAAAATACAGTAGATTTCCATTCAAACATCAGTAAACAAGTGCAGTATTTGGTGCAGGCAGAACATTAGAAACGCACCTGTGATTGTTGCGTCCCCTATTTGTACTTCTGTACAAAACAGTTGTACATTAATAGCAGGTTAAATGGCGCATTTTAAAAGACGCTGTCGGATATTTATAGGTACTCAATTAAATGCTTGTCATTCGAGCTCAAAAAGAATATAAATTGAAGAATCAAATCGTTTATCAACGAGTGTCATAAGTTTATATTCATGAAAAATAGCGTTCAATGGAAACAAAAATAAAGCACAATTATGAACCAAAACGTCATCAACAAATTTATTAAGTTTATTCCCCTTTAAGCAGATAATT
>NW_025789005.1:0-9561 GCF_021130785.1 Homalodisca vitripennis
TGAGAAGGAATATTTACAAATATTAAATAACATCATCATTATACAGGGTGTCCAGGGCCCGATTAAGGTTTTTTGGCGCCCGTAGGCTGTCTTGTACTTCGCGCCCCCCCCCCCAACGGTTTCCGGCCGGCTTCCCTCTGTCAATTTTCAATAATAAAAAGTGTTCTGCTGTATAGCGGCCATATTATATTTTTGTAATAAAATTTCAACTTACTTAAATTTAAAGACCATTACAGAGAGAAACCATTTAGAGTATTAAACTTTAGGAAAAGAACAACATTCAGCAACTAACTATAAACTTTAATTATTGTTCAAAGGTCTAATGATACATGTATGTATAAACTGCTATGTAATATGTTCAAATTCAACGGTTAAAAGAACTATGCTGTTTGCTGTCATTTCCTAAAAACACACAAACAAACGAACAAAAACAGCAAAATTATAGAAAGTGCAAACTTGCAAAGGGAAAGGATGCTTACTGCTGAGCATTTATTTGTATCTTTAAAATGGAATATGGTCCTATTTGTTGTAAACCATGGTAGGTAACATACTTTCAAGAGAAGTCAAGGGTTCTTATTTACCACTGGTTTTGTAGGACATACAAAAAAAATGTGTTGTTGCTACAGCCCAAACTTACATGAGTTTTTAATTCTTACACATTTTTTGTAGATTACTATCATTAAATAGTCACAAAATTCTAAGTTCAGGCACTTTTGTAATGTTACTTTCCAAAAAATCTGTAGGCTTATTTTTTTCAAAATAAATTAAAATGCATACTGTAATTTTAAGGCTGTTAAAATTATGTGAATTTTATCTCTTACTTCAGTATAAATGCCTGCCATAAATAATGGAGAGTTTTATTGTTGTCCATTCTTAATAAGAAAGCTTAGTAGCTACTTATAGCTTGTTTAATTAGCGGTTTTAAAACTGTAAATCACTGAAAAGGATTTATAATAAATCAATGAACTTGGTCCAAATTGGTCATCAACTTTCCTTGGTTTATTCAAGTACTTTATGTTACATAGAAATGACAATAGACCCTTTGGCATACAACTTGGTGACTTGAACAATAATCACAAGAACAAACAATGAGCTCAGAACTATAAAATTATTAGGCCTACTGTTTAACAAAAGAACTTTTTATTTTCTCATGACGATAAATTCCCTGAATAAACAAAGTCTTTCTTCCGTGCTTTTGATGAGGCAAACGCATGCGAATCAAGTCATCAAACGGAACTAGCTGAACATAGTCACTTTCTATAAATAAGAGAGCGAGTGCCTGGAGTTTTTTCTCTTGCCGTAGAGTCGACCTCAAATAATTTCTTGACTCGAGTAAGAGCAGAAAAGGATCTTTCTTTCTCTCCGCTGCAATTAGACACCGCCATGCTCAAGAAGATCCGCAATGCCACTTCCACGTTCGGAAAAAGAGATTCAAGTTTTAGGTTTTTTTACATGTTTCAATAGTCTGTAGTGCTTTAGTCCCCGGTCGGTTTGACTTTCTTACTTTCCTCCATTCTGTCTGACAGTACATTTTCCTCTTCATAGAATGTATTATCATCTTTTAAAATTTTTTGAAGATACAAACACTCATCTGGAAAATTGAAATCATCTAGGTCTGTTGAATATTCATTTTCATTAGCTTTGTTGCCTTTTCCTTCAAGATTGAACCTCTCAATTTAATTCAAATTCCATAAAAAGATTGAAGGAGGTCTCGTAGTGTGACATAAATTTTGATTTTCTCCTTGTTAATTGCCCTAGGAGTGTATCAATTGCTTTGTAGTACACAATTTATCAGGAAGTGATTTTCCGCCCATGCAAACTCAGTGTGCCCCTCTTTGCTTTCTCCAAAAGGGATTTTTGGTTATATTTTTCCTTGTATTGTCTTGTTTGTACTCTTGAGAATTGCACATAAGCATTGCATCACTTTCAAAGTTAGAAAATTGTTCCTCATTTTTAAAAAATTTCTTAATGAACTTAAAAAAGTACACCTAGGAGCACGAACCGAAAGTGCTGTCTGATCTAAGTCTCCAACTTACAGATTGAAAGTCGTACACTGATGTCCATGCAAACTTCATGAGTAAAATTATATTCCAAAATCAAATCATCACGGTTCATATTCCAAAGACTGGAGCTTCTCTATCAGTTTGTTTGGCTTCAAGTCGTACGTCTTTTTTATTTTCTTCGTTTGAAGTGATGTCTTATAAACGCTGCGATTATTTGTTTATATGACTTGTGCATGGCTTTACTGGCATCTGCTCTTGCACTCCAGCGAGTTTTCGAAAGGGACATGACTGTCAAACATTCTTTGTCCATATTGCGACAAGAGAAATTCCCATCCTGTTGTGTAAGAAGAATGGAAAAAGTACATTTGCTGTGCCACGGCAAAATATTCAACAGAACTACTACTACTGTTCTGCAGCGGTCCGAACCTACTAGCTGTAACGAATGAGCTGCGCAAGGAACCGTAGTGAGCAAGAGGATTTTGCTCTTTGATTCGATTTTGAAGCCCCTTGTAAACACCCAGACATGTTACTTGCCACTTGTACGTTAACTCTGACCTCGTACAGTAACTGAATATATTAAGTTTCAAACTTTCAAGTAGTATTTTATCACAAGCCTTCTCCATATCTTCCCCTTCTATGGCCACAATTTTGGGATTGAACGTTTTATGAACCGCACATTTAGGTCTGACCCGTCAGGTGGCTACAAAACGTAAATGACAAAAGTCAATTGATCCACATTGGAAACATTCCTGGAAGTTAGAGTCGACAATAAATCGAAAAATACTTAGAATTCTTGATATCTGACGCGATTTTGGATTTAACATTGTCAGCTAACAGAGTAATAAACTCGTGTAACGATGCGTGGGAAGGATAACGCATATGAGGGCACTCCTTTACCTTTATTTCCGAAACGAGCAACATGGTCAGCCATGAAAGGATCAAACTTGCACAAAAGCCTCGATAACAGCCAAGGAAATTACCATTACTGGTTGATCCCCAAAATTTCCATTTTCACCATAAAAAACGGGGAAAGCCTACTCCGAGAAGTTAAATATCTTATACTTACTTCAACAACTCTTGACAATACATCTCTCCAACTATTTCACTTCTTCTACTTGATGCTGCTCAAGTAGTTTTGCATCAATTCTCTGAGGTGCATTCATCCGGGTCAAATATTTGTTTCACACATTCCTCTGTGCCTCTAGACTATTAATCCATGTTTCTTGAAATTTTGGTGTGAATTTTTCCAATCATTAATAGCCGCCATAGTAGCTAAGGTGCAGTCGGTTCCCCCATAGAGCTTACAAAGGAGCACAGTAATACATAGCCAGTTTGGATTTGGAATAAACTAAATGAGTTTTCTTTTTAACAATCTCTCCATTATTACAAGTTTTTTGAAAAAAAACAAGCTTTGTTTCCAAAATAAACGGTTTTGGTCAGAATACTGCCCGCTGTTGATTGGGAAAAATCCCCACTGTCCATTTTGATTTGATGCTGGTGCTATCTGCAAAGATATTCATCTGCAATGCCTTCATTTATCTCAGCCATAAAGCGGGATCATCAAGATTTTTTGAATCGGTTACCTCTTTATTTGCTGGTACACAATCTTGCAACTGATTGTCCCAAATCTGCCTATTATGCTCGTGTTGATGGTGGATATGAAGGGAACGTATGTACAGTGTGGCAATTTCTCGTTGTGGTGTTCCTGAGGAACATCGGTAGCAAGTGGCACTGGCAGGCCTGCTGAATCACTTCCACTTCCAGCTATATAACAAACGTCCGCTGGATCCTCACTCACAATGATTTCGCGTTCTCAGTTCCCGTTGACGACCGGCAATTGTCTCAAGCAGGAACAACTGGGAGTTTCGGGTTTGTTATTGGGCAAAAAATCGTCCTAGTCTATTTGCAATTTTATTTAGAAGAGCACTTTCCCCGTTCGTTTACGCTCCCGGGCCCGTTTACGGTATTCTCGGAACCACTTAGGTTTTTTACTCATAATTGTAGCCTACATATGTAAAACAAGACCAAAACCACTAGGCTTCTTCTAATATTTTCAGTAATCAAACACTCTACTAGACTTACGAATAAATGTCAGTGTTTATAATAACGAGAGCAATGACACCAATTATTCACAACGAAAGTCCAAATAATTTCATAGGCCATAGGCCTAAAACAAACAGTGCAGACGAGGAAATGAAAGACGACTGACAAGCAAGCTGGCAAGCTACCACTCTGTCTCTATCTGTTCAGAGAGCGTCCATGGGGTTGTGTGTAGTGTTAGCAAACGGCGAAGGGCAGGCGGCAGGCGGCGCCCCTCGCGCGAAGCAAAATTTCCCTTATTAGTTTCCCTATACCGTTACGATTAATTACTATATGCGTTGTCACTAATCGCTATTAACTTAATTTCTTTTTCTACTTAATAGTGATATTTTTAAGTAAATGCGGAGTTACAATCTAAGGTCTAGGTGGATGTGTAAATAATGTACAAAAATGTATAGTGAAGTTTTAGACCATAACCATTTTATTTACCGTACATATAGAAAAAGCCACTTCACATCTTGAACTCCGAAGCGAAGAAGAACGCCCCCTAAAATCGTTCACCGGTCTCGTGCGCCCTAGGCCTGCAGCCTACTTAGCCTACTGGTTTAATCGGGCCCTTCGAGGGTGTCCCGTGAATCTCTGGGAAAAAGGTATACCACGTTATTGCTCAGGTCAAGGCAAACGATAGTGTTCACCGTATGAATATGGGTCCTTTGATTCTTGGTTGTCCCAAATCTGTCTGTCCTATATGTGTTTTTTTTTATAAAAACAATACATGAAAAACTAATAAATTAAATGTATTACCATATTCTCTTGGTTTCAAATGTTTTTGATACCACGGCCAGTGTAGTGAAAAAATATCCACGAAATTATCATTAGTATTTTTAAAATGGCAGGACATTAAAAACCTTTTAAACATTCAATATCTTAAAAAAAAAACAGTAGTTTTTTCACAAGACTTTCACATGGATATAAAAGACAAAAAAAATAAACAAAACTAGAAAAAAGGTATGGGTGTTTTTATCAGAATATGATCAACAAATACAACAACACAATTATAATCTTTTTTTTTTTATCGAGTAATAAATAACCCTGATTTAGAGCAGATTTTATTGATTACAAGACTTGGCCCATATTGAGGTTCTCAGCGTGAATACCCAACCATAAAAAAACAAAACTGTAGTAAACAGTATCTTTATTAAATACATGCTGATTTCTTGATAATTCTTAAGAAATAATTGATGAGTTTTAAGATATTAAAAGTCTAAAAAGTTCTTATATCCGTTTTTTTTTAATACCAAAGATTTACTTCATTATATATTTTTTCAGTAACTGGCCTTAATTATCTATTCAAACATTATAATTTGAGCCAAATTTGGTGTAATTTTAATTTTATTGTGTATATTGAGATATTAATATTTTTTAATAACACATACAGAACAGACAGATGGGGAATCTAGATATCAGAATACCCATGTTCAATCTATGGGGAAATATGTTGGTCTTGGACCTGAAAGCAATAATGCGGTAAACTTTTGTCCAGAGAGTTACGAGAAACTCTGTATAATTGGAGTAAGTTATATTCCACAGTTTGTCAATATTTTTGCAAACAAATCGATAAATCGTAATTTTCTGAATTTTTATATCCGTTTAAATTTTAAGTTTTACCTCTTCTCTCATGTCTTAAACATGCTGCATGCTTGGTTAAACGGTTTTTCACGGTTTATAAATGGATCGGTTTTTATAAAAAGTGGCGTATGTAAATAATACGTTATCTTCTAAAAATTATAAAAACATAAAGTAACAAGCTTCTGACAAGGGTTAAATAATTATGAGTAATTATTAATTACTCATATATTTACATTGACTAATTGAGGATATAAATGTATACAAGAATCACACAAACTCAAAAGAAAATTTACATTGCAGTAAATATTTTGAATGTTGCTGAATGTATACAGTTTAGGTTTTCCCGTTGTGTACCCTACCTAAACGAATACTTATTTGAGAAGAAAAGCATTTCCCTGTATTTACGGAACGTTGAAGTACGGACTGTAATTGGCCTCAAATCAAAGGAGATAAAAAAACATTTACTCGCGAACTAAAGAAACTTTTTAAACCCGATGTAGTAATAAACGACCATTATGGGAACCTGAGTTCCTTGCATTACCATAGTTGACTGACCTTCTTGAAGAACGACGTACATTAGACAATAGGGGTTCGAGCGGGAGTTAAGATCGAGCATTCTAAACAACATTTGGACCCCGGCCACACTAATATACAAAAGCCGATCAAATCTTAAATAGGCATGGGTTTTCGGTAATAATTTTTTGTACTTTTTTCTGTCATTTTACAATCCATTTGGAATTCAGAAATTTGTCCTATTCAAACTAAGTCATAGCTGTGTGATCAAATAAATGCCATTCAACTGTATACTCTCGTGAGAAGTTTTTAGCAAATCAGGCTGACTTTCGAACTCATTAAAAAAACTAATATGTAAGTATTGTCACAAAACCTTGACACAATCCTTGAGTTTAGGGACCAGATGAAATATAATAGTTATTATTATTTCTCCAATCCCAGTATAACTAGCATATCCATAGTTATTGTACTAACTTTAAAAGGCCACATTTTGGTTGCACAGTTATTTTTAATTCAGCTACGTGGTGCACTGTTTTACATATAGGACCTTCGGCAATTGAAGTATGAATGAAGAAGGGTGCTGATGAGGACAGACGGATGGGTCCAGTGTTGCCACTGAGGTAATGGAAAGCCACCCCAACTACTGACATGCCTTTATAATGTGTGGCGTCTTAAGGCCGTAGACCAATTACACTAAGCGGTTGGTGGAAAACCAAAAAAGGGGTGGAAGTGCTTTATCACTTAGTGATTGCTTCACCTGCTTTATAGTGCATGATTTTATTACAAAATATAAAATTATTTGTCCTTATTCTTATTTCAAATTCCGTGAGCAGGAAATTATGGCTAAACATTAAATATATACTACCGTTTAATTTATTAAATATTATTTTGTTTATTTATCAACGGGGAAAAAACCATTTTTCCAATTACACTTAACAATTCTTAATAATTTGATGGTAGAAAGTATATAACTTTGCAATCTCAATTTTTGTAATTGATTAACACCACAAAAAATAATTGAGCATAGAATATTTACAAAAGTTGAAATTTCGAATACCATATAATATAAATGTTGAACACTAAAATGCATAATGCTAACCATTTAACGAGAGGCCAATGAGGCTTACCAAAATGATAGGAGTTACCCAAATAAGAAATACAAATTGTATTAATAAATACATTGCATAACTTACGGACGAAATAAAAAAATTAAACAATCAACAGAAGGTTTGATCGGTTAAAAAACGAAGAAGTAAATAACACATTAAACTTTATCAAACAAACTCAAAACCACAACATATAACAGATTGACAATAAACAATAACATAAGATTAGGAAAATGGTTGCAATCGTTAAAGATTCTCTCATCCCCCCCACTCTTTCATTATGTCCTCATTCTTGACTTTACACGCATACTACTATGAGATAATTAAATAATAATAATAATAATAAGATAAAGTAATATTAATAAAATAAGTAATTGTGAGAATACTTGTGCATACGTCCCACTTATAACTTTGAATTACTACGTTTATTTGCTTAATGTTAAAAACTATTTTTGTTTTTATGGTCCATTTGTTATTTTGTATTTTTCGTTGAGTGATTTAATACATTTTCAAATAAATTTTTCTTCACCATATCCTCAATGGCAAATAAATATTATAACTGAAAATGATAAATTTTCAAAATTTTTTATGATTAATTGATACATTTGTCCAAAAGTTTGTTTTCGCACAGAAAAATTTATGTATAAAAAGTCATACATTACTTTTGCTACGACTCTGAAAATTACCTTTTCGGGATAAAATTTACCGTGAAATTATAATACTTAAAATTTTTAATTGAAAACAGGAAAGTCCTTGTAGTTTCTTGCCTGGCCTGGCCCCTCCATGACCTTCTCACCACTGCGGAAGCCACCGGAGTGCCTGCAAGGAGAGATGTTTGGCACACCCTGTGTGTGCAGTATCCTGTATAATTGCAAGCCGGTTGGCTTAATAGGGTTTCCTTGTCATTCCCCTCCTCGAGACTTGAGGGAGGACATCTGGGCTCAAGATGTGTGAAATCGTACCAATTGCGTCTTCTCTCCACAGGGCGATCATCTTCTCTTATCAGTTTCTAGCAAGTTATTATAACTCATGGACGTGGAAAATACCAAATTTATTAGGTTCCTAACCAAACAATACTAATCTACTAAATATCAGGGATAGTGCATTATAGGCATTAAGATAGTTACCATAAACACAAAATGTTTACTGTGATGTCACAAAGAACAAAACATCTTGAACACACAAATATCGGACTGATTATAAATGTTGCAAAATTTTGTTCATAAACAATGTTTGTTAAGTGTACATACTTTCTTCTGCGAAAGAATATGTTACAGTTAGTAACTCAAAGAAGTGTTTTTCGGATTGTTTATTTACATTTTTTTTTAACATCAACACACTACAAATAGAAACGATTTTTATAATATATATTTGTAGGCTTCAAGCAAAGGTCATGGAAAAGGACATTCTAAGGATTTGGCAAAGGTCTCTACATTATCATTTAATTGGTTTATAATATTCAATAGAGGGGAGTTATATCTATACAAAAACTCCTAGAGAACATATAGAAGACAAAACAATATATGTTCTCACTCCATTAAAAATCGGACTGAAAATCGATTCAAAGAGATGCCTAGGTTATCCAAATACTAGCTAAAATAGGAACAAAGTATTTTTGTGATAAGTCTTATTTTTCCTGATACATCGATAATTTTCTCGAAAAATTACAATAAAAAATCTGATTATGTGATTATTGTTACTCACGATTAACTGTCAAAAAACTATAAATTCTTAAAGGTATTTTTTACCATTGAAATATTTTATTTTATTTTAGAATATCAGATGCAGTTCAAAACCAATTGATTTCCATAATTCCAATAATTATTTCCAATATTTTCTTCGGAAAATTTGAAAGATGGTTCCCTGTTTTGAAAATAGTTTGGGAAACATTATTCGAATTCACATAATAGTTTTTCTTTTAACACAGTCCACCTATTTTTAGTTAAACATTCTTACATATTTTTAACATTTAAAAGACCTATATTTGTTGTACATAAAACTGTAAAACAGTTACCGGTATTGGTAACCTATTTATTTTATAAGAGTAGTCATACGACTTTTGGTAAGAATGCATTAAGGAATAATAGGAATTATAACAAAGTATAAGAATTGTCAGCTAACCATACAATTTACAAGGACGCTAGGGTGGTTTAGGGACAGACTTTTCGATTGTGACCTCTAAGAATGTGGCAATTATAAAATTGAAAGCTTTAGAAACAGTTTTGTTGTTAATTCTTTAATCTTTTTGAAAAATCGTAAGGTGGCAAAGG
>NW_025789006.1:0-9115 GCF_021130785.1 Homalodisca vitripennis
ATCTAATATACAGGGTGATTCATGAAGTTCTCCCCCCACTTCTACAGCACATTGTACTAGTAAAAATAATGAAAAAATGTTATATAAACAAAGGTCCGAAAACGCTTCGTTAGCGAGTTACAGCTAGCGAAAGATTTCGCCTGAATTCCTGGGTAAAGAGTAAAATAAAGCCATACTGAACTTTTGGAATAGGTTAATTAAGTAAGAAATATCGTGGATTCTTATGTATTTTTTACCTGATAAAGCTAATAAAAATAGGTTTCAGAACTGTACCTGTAGTAGTTTTTGAGGGATTCAGGGTTAAATGCAAAAAATTGGGGCACGAAACAATGTTTTTTTAAGTTTGATGTACAATAACTTTGTTAAATTGGTAATAAATACATAAAATCAACAAACATTAATTGTAGAGAATTTAATTCTGAGAAAATTGATATAATCAAAGTCTAAAATAAAACAGAAATAAGTACCAAAAAATCGATTTTATTCAGTATAATACATTACTAGCTGTAAAGAAATACCGTACGGTATTTAGTTAAAATAAAACAAAAAACAAAATGTTTTTTCCTTAATGATGAGATAAATTAGAAAACAAGATTAACTGTTAAATAAATTTGTTTGTAAATAAAAATATCATGTTTTATTACGTTGTATTTTTTTTTAATAAAAATTTACATCAAATGTTCGAAAATAAATGAAGCAAACATTTTCCCATTATTGTTTACTAATCATCGAAATGCAGTTTTTTGTTTTATTAATTTCTAAGTTGTAACGCACGAATAACAGCTGATCAACAATGGTATTCTGTACTGTTACGTTAGAACTGTGTATTAGTGGTGTTTTGCAAGCTACAGCAGGAGATCGGGTTCTGTGAATCGTGTTATTAAATGCAATTTTTCTGTGAGTTATAATTCGATATTTTATTCAGCGCAAAAATGCCTTACTTATTTACACTCAGAGGAATACGCTGATATGGTTTTTATTTTGTTTAACTGTAATGGTAATGCTAGAGCTGCTGTAGAAGAATATGAACTACGTTAACCCTAATAGGAGGATTCTAGATACCAAAACAATTTCAGGAACTTTTCGTACTCTTCGGGAAACAGGATCACTACCAAGTACTAGAACCAATTATGAACGAGCTGTCCAACTTGATATGATGTATATTGTTATTAATCGCTGTTCATCGCATTCCAGGTGTAAGTACATCGGACCGTATTTCTAGGCGGATAGGAGTTTTTCGCAGTCAACGGTGTGGAGTCACATAATCGAAACCAATTTTATCCGCTTCATTAAACAAAAGTTTCAACATCTACAGCTTAGGGGATGGGCCGCTTCGCTTTGAGTTTTCGCAACTTTTTGAATATTAATAATCAACACTACAAGCGTATTTTGTTTACGGATGAGGCCACAATTCCACTCGGGATGGTGTCAATAAACGTGCAACAACTGAACACTCATGGGTAGAAGAAAATCCACATGATGTAGTGTGAACAGAACTATCAACACCGATTTAGCGTCAATGTCTGGTGTGGCCTTTTGCCACAATCGGCTGATTGGACCTTTCATATTACCTGGACAGCCCTAAACGCTGAGTTCTACATGCATTTCCTTCAAGAGAAGAGTTGCCGCAGCTGTTAGAGAATGTTCCTTTCCATCTCAGACAAAATTTGTACTTCCAGCATGACAGAAAGCACCTCCTCCACTTTTTACGTGCCGATTCTGCTTTACTTAAATCATCAATTTCCTGGACACCGGATTGGTCGTGGAGGGCCTCACCCTAGGCCACACAAGATCACCAGATCTACTCCATTGGATTATTGCATCTGGGGTTGGATGAAAGACATTGTATACAAGAAAAAAAAAACAAGCAAGTGAATTCTCGTGATAGAATTAATTGCCCGTAATTATGGATTCGGCTGTGCAGATACAGGGAAGTCCTGAACAATTAAGAAACGCAACAAAAGCAATACACAAACGTGCTGCAAAATTTATTGATAATGAAAGCCTCATTTTTCGAACCATCTATTATAAAAAGGTGCGTACGGTTGGCCCAAACCTGATTAATTTTGCTTAAAACTAGTAATGTATTATACTGAATAACATCGATTTTTGGTACTTATTTCAGTTTTATTTTAGTACCGTTGATTATATAAATTTTCTTCAGAATTAAATTCTCTACAATTAATGTTTGTATGATTTTTGTATTTATTACCAATTTAAACAAAGTTATTTGTAACACCACAAACTTAAAAAACCATTGTTTCGTGCACCCCAATTTTTTTGCATTTAACCTGGAATCCCTCAAAACTACTACAGGTACAGTTCTGAAACCTATTTTATTAGCTTTATCAGGTAAAAATACATAAGAATCCCACGATATTTCTTACTTAATTAACCTTTCCAAAAGTTCAGTATGGCTTTATTTTACTCTTTACCCAGGAATTCAGGCGAAATCTTTCGCTAGCTGTAACTCGCTAACGAAGCGTTTTCGGACCTATGTTTATATAACATTTTTTCATTATTTTTACTAGTACAATGTGCTGTAGAAGTGGGGGAGAACTTCATGAATCACCCTGTATATACAACCGCATGTGTAACTGAGACTGCTACTCACTCACTCACGTATACTAATTCTAACCTACTTCCAGATGAGTTAGAGACTTGAAATTTGGTAAACAGATAGCTTTCCACGTGTAACCACCAGGAAAATCCCGAAAAGGGGAGAATTTTTCATTTTCAACCCCTCAAAAAAATTCCCAAAAAAATCGCGCATTGTCTTCACCCCTGCAGGCATTTTTTGTAAGCCCCGATAGCGGGCGAACCGTTTGGAGCTAGCTCGGATCTGACGGAAAATTTCATGGTCACAGGAATGAAGTGAACTACAAAAAAGGTCTTTAATGACTTTTTGCTCTATCTTCCATGGTTAAGCGACAAAACGCTCGAACATGTGAAATTCCAGAGATTTTTTCGATAAAAATAATGTTTCAAGCCCGATAGCGGCCGAACCGTTGGTCGTAGCTCAAATCTGATTGACACCATCAAATTAGCAAATTGCGCGATCTACAGAAAAAGGTCCAGTAATCTTTTGCCCTATCTCGCTTGGTTTGGTGGCCGAAAAACGTGATAGTATGTACAATTTTGTTGTAACTTTTACAGGCGAAACCTTGTTATTGTGGGAATCAGAGATAGCGGCGAAACCATTGGTCGGAGGTCAAATAAGACGAACGTATTATTTAGCAAATAAGATGACCTACAAAAAAGGTCCAGTGGACTATATTACTATATTTCCCTAGTTTGACCGCAAAACGCGATTAAGTGAAAATATTGGACATTTTCGCCTAAAAATTTTACATTCCGGGCTTGATAGCGGCTAAACGGAATGGTCGTAACTCAAAACAAATTTTAAACGGGATTTAGGAAATCACGTGATCTACAGAAAAGGTTTCAGTGACTTCGGGAGTTGGCTGAGCGTTAGCTAAGTGCGTCAATAGGAGATAGGGACAGAGGAATATTTATTATGTTCACAGACACAATAACCCTCTAAAAAAAGGCCCAAGTGTGTCATTAACCGCCCCCGGTAAAATTAACCCCCCCCCCCGGGGTATTTCCTGGTATGGACTGATAAACTCCTGTACATTCAGACCCCCTGATGTGTTAACCCCCCTGGTAACATTACACCCCCCCAGGGAATTTCCTGCCATGACCTCATGTCCGAATTTACACCAGTCACCAAATCTCTTAACCCCCCTCCCCCTGGGAAGATCCTGGTATGACCAGATTAACCCCCTGGAGACTTATCCCCCGGTAACGTTAACTCCCCCCCCCCATGGAATTTGTTTCATATGACCAGACAATAGCCTGTCCTGACGAAAATTAAACCCCCTCTTGTCTTAACCTACCTTAACATTAATCACCTCACCCAGGGAATTTCTTCGCCTTGACTAGATAGTCTCCTGGTGATCATTAAACCCCCTGATCGACTTAAAATACTGCCTTGATGTCGGTTTTTATTATGTTTATACTAAAACAATTCAAGATAGCTGACCCGTGCAGACTTTTCTCCCGAGCTCATTTCCTGGCTAAACCATAGGTCGTAGATCAGATCTGAGGGCACAATCGAAAGACAAAATTAAATTTCCAACAAGAAAGGTCCAGTCACTTTTTGTCGAATCTCTAACGGTTTTAAAACCGCAAAATGCCCCTCCAAAGTCAAAAGTTTTTTTAAACGAATCCGGAAAAAAAATCTATGAAAAAGGTCAATTTATAAATCCCTTGTTCATTTACGTTAATGTCCGGACTTAACCAGATCACCGAATTCCGCTTATATCCCCGTATTTGCCAAGCGTTTTACTTTGGGGCCTGGGGGCGTAGCCCCCAGCGAGCCGAAGGCGAGTCTAATATATATACAGCCGCATGTGAAAACTGAACCTGACTCACTCACTCACTGATATATAAAACAAATTCTAACATAGTTCTAGAAGTGCTGGAAACTTGAAATTTGGCACGCAGGTACCATCACAATATTGAGAAACGAAAGCAAAATGAGAATGAAAGAATATGATGAATATGACCCGGAGGAAAAGTTCTGAAAAACGGACTTTTTTACTTTTTAAAACCCCCTCAAAAAAAATTCGAGAAAATTCATGCACATTTCACCCTTAGAGGCCTTTTTTGTAAGCCCGATAGCGGGCGAACCGTTAGAGCTAGCTTCGATCTGACGAAAAAATACTCATGGTCAGGAATGGAGTGGAACTACAAAAAAGGTCCAGTGACTTTTTGCTCCTATCTTCCATAGGTTTACAGCGACAAAACGCCTCGAACATTTGAGATTCCAGAGATTTTTTCGTGAATAAAAAATAATGTTTCGATCCCGATAGCGGCCGAACCGTTGGTCGTAAGCTCAAATCTGATTGACCCCATCAAATTAGCAAATTGTGCGATCTACAGAAAAGGTCCAGTGACTTTTTGCCTTATCTCCATTGGTTTGGCCGAAAAACGTGATTACTGTGCGCTATTTTGTAATATTACGTGAAAATTTTGTTTTGAGAGTCGATAGCGGCGAAACCATTGGTCGAGGGTCAAAATAACAACTAAGGTTCGAAATAGGACATGAAGTGATCTACATAAAAGGTCTAGTGACTTTTTACTCTATCTCCATTAAGTGTTGGCCGCAAAATGCCGATTAAGTGAATCGATTTGGAAATATTTCGCCTACAAAATTTACATTCCGGGCTTGCTAGCGGCTAAACTATTGGTCGTAGCTCAAAAAACAATTTTCATTGGATTTAGGAAATGACGTGATCTACATAAAAGGTTCAGGTAAACCTTTGTGCCCTAATCCTCAACGGTTTGGCTGCATAACGCGTTTTAAATGTTTTAAGTTTTACTTGATATTTTGTTTTATGGCCTTTATTGTGGTCGAACCCTTAACTATTAGAACATAATGAAAATTTGATGTTAATGCAAACTTAGGCGTCTAACAAAAAAGGTCTAGTGGAGCTTTTGCTCTACCCCAACGGTTTGGTTAATAAATGGCAATATTTTGTAATGTTTTGACGTGAAAATTTTTGTTTACTCTGAGTCCATAGTGGTTGACCCGATTGCGCTAGCTTAACTATCAAAACATTTTTAACAGCTAATTGTCAGTTCTAAAAAAGGTTTTAAATTTGGCTACGAGGCTCCAAGACGCCCAAAGTGGGCCCCCCTCCCGGAAATTTTCCTGGTATGACCAATATCCCTGAGTAAAAATATAAACCCCCGGAAAAATTCAAGAAAACTGCCCCGTCCCATGCAGCTTTTGGTCCTAACTCTTGTAACTGCCTTAAATTATAGGTCGTAAGCTTAAATCTGATTTGGCATAATCGAAAGACTAAATTAAATTTCTGACAAGAAATTAGCATGTCAACTTTTTTGTCATATCTCTATCTAAAAATAGTAGACAGCCGCATGTGAAACTGACTGACTCACTTCCAAATGCACTGCTTATATAGAGACAAAATTCTAACATAGTTCTAGAAGTGCTGGAAACTTGAAAAATTTTGGCACGCAGGTTACCTTTCACAAAATATATCCGGAGGAAAAGTGCTGCAAAACCGGACTTTTTTTTTTACTTTTAAACCCCTCAAAAAAATTCCTCAAAAATCGCGCATTCTTAACCCCTGGCAGGCATTTCTTGTAAGCCTGAATAAGCGGTGAAACCGTTTGGAGCTAGCTTTCGATCTGACAAAAAATCGTTGAGTCAGGAATGAAGTGAACTACAACAAAGTCAAGTGAACCTTTTGCTCTATCTTCCATGGTTAAGCCACAAAACGCACGCGAAATTGTTGATCAATCCAGAGATTTTTTTTCGCTTAAAATAAAGTTTCGAGCCCGATATCGGCCCGAACGGTAGGTCAGTAGCTCAAATTCTGGATTGACCCATCAAATTAGCAAATTACGTGATCTACCGAAAAGGTCCAAGTAATTCATTGCTCTATCTCCATCGGTTAATGACTGCAATACGCGATTATGTGCAAAATTTGTGTTAATTTCACGTGAAAACTTTTGTTTTATGGGGTCGATAGCGGCGAAACAATTGGTCGGAGGTCAAAAATAAAACAAAGGTAGATTTAGTGGAAAATGATTGATCTACAAAAACAGGTTCAGTGACCTTTTACTATATCTCCAGTCGTTTGACCGAAAACGCGATTAAATTGACAATATGTGGGAAATTTTCGCCTACAAATTTACATTTCGGGCTTGATAACGGACTAGACGGTTGGTCGTAGCTCAAAAAAAGTTTTCAACGGGATTTAGGAAATCACGTGAATCTAACAAAAAAAGTTCAGTAACACTTTTGCCCTACATCATCAAACGAGGTTGGCCGCATAATTCGTTTTAAATTTTTGATTATTGAGTTTTACGTGAGATTTTGTTTTCTGGCTCTATTATTCAGACAAAAATCTTTGTTCTACCCAGATTAAAAATTTGATTTTAATGACAAAATAATGCGCATCTACACAAAAGGTCTACTGACCCTTTTGCTCTAACTTCCCATGATTTAGCCGTACAAAAACTGTGATTATAATTGAAAAATTCCACTTAAAAACTTTCGTTTCGTGCTCGATAGTGGCCGAAACCGTTGGCCCTAGCTAAATGTAAAACTTTTTGTAAGTAGCTATTGATACGGAATCTACAAAAAATGCCCAGCAGCTTTCTATCGTTTATCTTATCGTAAGCCTGGTAAATGCTCTAATGTGCTAATGTCTTTGTCGTCACTTTTAGGCGTTTTAAATTTTGCAACTATAATTAGTGCGATTCATGCTGGTTCCATATTGACGCTTGTATTACCCGTTAACACGAGTGTCTAAATGTCCCCCTCCACCTCGGGAGTTGGCTGAGCGTTAGTGGAAGCTTCAATAGTAGATAGGGACAGAGTGTTTTTTTTATTTTATGAAATATTAGTTCATCTGTTAAAACTCTGGCGTGGAATGAAATTTTCCGAATTAATTAAAACCACACTGATCAACGTTTTATTTTGGATAAATATTCCACGTGCCCAGACACCACATTTACTAGAAAAGTATACCACGGCGTTTCTTTACACCCCCGAGAACATAAACCCCTTTTCCCGGAATTTCTTGGTTGATGAACTCCTGATTAAATTAAAACCCTCCTGATCAACTTAATTATCTGATAAAGGCAGTTTTTAATTTATTTAATACACTAAATCATTTTTACACAACAGCTGACCGGTGCAGACTTTTATATCCCAAACGTTGTAAACCGACTAACCCATATGTCCGTAGATCAAATCTGAGGTCCACACTCGAAGCACAGAAATTAAATTTCCGACTAAGAAGTGTTCCACGTTACTTTTTTTTGTATCTCTAACGGTTAACCCGTGAAATGCCAATTAAAGTCACAACTTTGATTAAAACTGAAAAATTCAATAAAATAGGGACAATTTAAATTTCCGAATGTCCGCTTATCCCCAAATTTTGGCCCAAACCCCCGAAAGGGAGCGTGGGGTGTGTCGTTGACCCCCCGGTAACATTAACCCCCTGCCCCCGCAATTTCCGGAATTACCCAATAACCAACTGAGTAAATTAAACCCCCTGATTGTGTTAACCCTCCTGGTAACATTAAACCCCACCCCCCCCAGGGTAATTTCCTGTCCATGGACCTCATGTCCGAATTCTTAACAAACACCCAAATCACTTAACCCCCCTTTGGAAGTTCCTCAGTATAACCAGATTAGCCCAATGATGTCTTAACCCCCAGTAACATTAAACCCCCCCCCCAGGGAAATCTTTCCTGGCATGACCTCATGTTCCAATTTTAACAATCACCAAACTCCTCGTATCCCCGAAATACGCAAGCGTAATAATTTAACACCGCTCATCCCTCCCCGAATTATGCAAGCGTACATCATGGAGGGGCCTGGGGCGTAGCCCCCAGCGAGCCGAAGGCGAGTCAATGAATATGATTGCTGCCCAAACACAATGCTTATAATTAAATTAAAAAATATCCGCATAATATTGAACTGAAAATTAACCCAAAAAGACTACTAATGAATCAATCATTTCCACCTAAGACATTAAAATGTCAGTAATAGGCCTGTTAGAAAATAGCTCTCATCCTTCGTGTGAGCAAAAAAAACCCCCTATAGCCTACAATTAATTTATGCCTCACTTCATGTCATTGTCACAAAATAACATTGGTAAGATCATTTGCTTTCTCGGGATAACAGTATACGATAACGATGTAAATACTACACAATCATATTCATATCATATTATATAAATAATATATATATATGATATATATATATCATATATAGAGAATTATATATATATATATATAATATATATTATATGAATCTGATATGATATGAGAATGTTCTATGTATTATATTACATTGTTAACCATAATATATTGTTATCCCGAGATAACCAAATTCTCCTCCAATGTTAGTTTGTGACAATGACATGATAGTAGAGGCATAAATTAATTGGTATAGTTGCTCACACACGGATGAGAGGTAATATAATATATATATAAATATATAATATTATTATATATAATGTATTATACCACTAGAGTATTGATAATCAGCCAACTATTATAAAATAAT
>NW_025789007.1:0-8853 GCF_021130785.1 Homalodisca vitripennis
TAAGACAGCTCTCAATTTTTCCCTGCTGGGTTTCTGCCGTTAAATAGGTCGTAAACCAATTTAAAGCTATTCCTTGATTCCTATTGATTCTAGTTTACTTAATAAAATTCTGTGGTTAACTAAGTCGAACGCTTTACGAAAATCAATGAATAGTCCTGTAACTTTATTGCTTTCGTTTACATTTAAATATATCTTATTAGTGAAGTTTTTTAGCGCGTCTTCGGTAGATTTCCCTTTCCTGAACCCGTATTGGTTAATATTAAAAAAAATTTTTTTCTATTAAGGAAATTAACTAAACGTATATTGACTATTTTTTCGAATATTTTAGAGAAAATTGAAAGTAGGCTGATTGGTCTAAGGTTGCTTAATTGTGTGGAGTTTTCCTTTTTTTAACAGAGGCACAACAATACTCTGTTTCAGTTTATTTGGAAAATTCCGGTAGTCATGGTGCAATTTATAAGATAAGTTAATACTGGTGTAATAAATATTTTAATTTCTTTTATAAGTTTGGTACTAAAGGCGTCGAACCCATTAAATCGTTTATTCTTTAGCTGATTGATAATATTTTCGACTTCTGTTTCTGTAGTTGGAAACATAAAAAAGGAATTAACGTAATGGGCTGGCGAGACTACGCAGGTAGGGGGCGCGGCCGGCAAGCAGCTTGCACAGTTTGTTGTTGTTTGTGAATACCGCGATAGTCAGCTGATTGAACAGAGAAAAAAATATTTGTTTATCTCATCTGCTACAACGTGTGCGTCCGATACCACAACTCCGTTATCTAGAGTTATCTGATTCACACCTTTTTTTAAATTCCTACCCGTTAAATTGTTTATTATTTTCCCATTGTTGTTGCGAATCACCTTTAAACAGTCGCTCAGTTTCCGGGAATAATATTGTGTTTTTCTCGGTGTCAATTTCAAGTTTTAGGTTATTTACAAAAATCGAATGTAATAGTTTTTAAAATACATTACCATAAGGCCTCTTTCGGTAAGTTATGTATAGTTTTTTCTTTTTTTCCAAAATTTCCTTAATAACCTAGCTGTCTTCCACGGACTAATTGACTTTCCCCTTTATCACCTTGGGGAATTTGTATTATTTGATTTGCTACTACTTTTTACTATGTCAGTCAAAAATTTGGTTGAAAATGTCATAACAATAATTCACATCAGTGAATTTGTAGCATAGTTCCCAATTGGTTTTTTCGAGCTTTTCTCTAACCATGTTATAATCAGACTAACCTGTGTGTTTAATCGGTCTTCCTTAATTTTACTTGCCTTATGTTTAGTGCCCATTTAAAACCTATGGCACGTGATCTTGTCAGATCAATACGAACACAGCATTTTTAAATGAATTTAATTTTCTGTGTTTAATAAAAATGTGATCGCTACAAGATTGTGAACTGTGTGTAATTCTTGTGAGTATTGACCATAGACTGAAAACCGCAACCATCCATCAAACTAAGGTAATTCTAATGTACCACCCTCGTCGTGTGCTGCAACTTCAAAGGGAGTGGCAAGGCAAGGGGAGGAAGGCCACCTTCCCTTAAATCACTTTTTCCCCAGTGACAAGGGTAAAAAAAACCTTTCCCCCTCTTGTTTGCCCTGATATCGAGAGTATTACCTACCCCTTCCTTTCCTGATTTCCAACCCCTACTTACCAACAACCCCAGACTAAGGTGTTAGCGACCCGTGCTGAAAGTCTCGTGGCACTGGGTATATTCAGTGTCAATAAAAAACGGAGCCTTCTGGGAACCACGGGACACCCAGTCGTAATTACCCTTATCTCCCAAAATCGGGTCACTGGGAAGATGGACTGCAAACAACCAGTTCTCGTGGGAACAGAATGGAGAATGTAAAAGGAAATAAAAACAAAACTGAAACTCAAAAGGTAAGCGAAACTCAACCAGAAGAGCTACCGATTGAGCAATTAAGAGTGTCTGAGATGATCCCAATGGAGGAAGACAGACTTCTCTTGTCAGAAGGCAAAGTTCGGCCCGGAAGAGCCAAAAAAGAAGCGGCTCTCGAGAGGCGAACTAGGAAAGCGGAGGATTGAAGAGGCTGTCGCTAGAGGTGAGCCGATAATCCCACGGAAAGAAAGGCAGAAGAGGTGGGAAGAGAAAACCAGAGCTCTGATAAAACCACACAACGAAGCCGGTTCCTCAAAAGGGAACTTTTTTTTTGTCGGGGCCCAGAGCAAGGGAAAATCATTCCGTACCAGATCATAAACAACAAACCCCAAGCTATGCAGGTTTGAAGAGGCTGCGATCACAGTCTGACATCTGAAGAACAAGCAAAGGGAGGGAGAAAAGAAGGAAGGGGCATGATGGAGGTGTCACCAAGAAGACACCCGAAACATATGCCGAAAAGATCTTGTGGAGAAGCTGGCTATTGTCCGGCTCGAACACCCAGAAGTGAAGCTATCGACGGAAGAAGCCAACAACCTGAAGAAAGTGCTGGGCTAACGCGCCTTTAAGGGCAAAAAAAGTTAGGATGTCCATCTGTAATGTTGAAGGTGGAGCGATAGTGGTCGGCTTTGTAAACACAGAAACGAAGGAGTGGCTGGAGAAGCAGGTCTAGGAGCTGAGTCCTTTTGAAGGAGTTCAGATGAAAATTGGCCCAGCTAAAATCCTGGTAAAGATGTTTAAAGTGTCAACTTTCATCCCTAAGGACATCGAGGTGGACAGCAAGCAAGAGCTGTTCGAAGCCCTCAAAAACCAAAAATGACCTTGACACGGACCAATGGACTGCTTTTGGAGGGAACTCTAACACCAACGGCGAGTTCCTGGTCCTTCATGTGGACGAAGACTCCCTGAAGAAGCTGAAGACTCTGGCGATGCGCCCATTTTTGGCAGCGACAGGATTACCTTCAAGCTGCAGGGAGGTAACGACCAATAGAGACGACAGCAGTGTTCCAGATAAACCTACACCACCGCAGAGCAGCTACGGCAACACTCTGCCAGAAGATCCTGGCTGACGACATAGGCGTTGTCCTGATCCAAGAACCATGGACCGTTGGGCAGTCGTGTGATGGGGATAAGCACCGCTAAAGGTAATTTGATATTGATTGAGTTCGGAACCCTTACGCGGAGGCACCTGATTGTCGGTTGTGATGCGAAGCCCACCACATCTCATGGGGGAGCAGCAACATCAACATTCGGGGTGAGTGCCTCTTGAATTTTTTAGTAGAATCTAACTTAGTTATTATGAATCAAGGCCCGTAAACCAACTTTTGTACAAAGAAGAGGTACCAGTGGTAAACCAGTGAAACAGTTGTTAGTGAATGGCGGCGAGAACCTAGAGATATCTTGTCTAAGGAGGACTGGAACTTTTGCAAAGACTGTTATCAACTACTTACGGATAAAACGGGCCCTGGAGTCTTTTAAGCCGTTTAAATCACCAGTTTACCGATGGCATTTTTCCTGCTTTACTGCAGGAAAGTGGGGACTTGGTGATACCTCTGCTTCTACGACTGTTTAGAACTAGTCTAGCGACAGGAGTCATACCCTCATCCTGGAGGACCTCTAGGGTTATAATTTATACCGAAGCCAGGTAAACCCCCTATGAGGTTGCAAAGGCTTATAGACCAATAAGCCTAACATCCTTCTTGGTCAAGACCATGGCGAAGGTTCTGTATAGGCATTTAAGGGACACAGTCCTCATCAACCGTCCCTTACATTCAAATAAAACATGCCTATCAGAAAGGTAAATCTTGTGAAAACAGCCCTACATTGTCTGGTTAGCAAGATTGAGCACGCTATTAAACAAAAGGAAATAGCTTTAGCAGTATTCCTGGGATATAGAAGGAGCTTTTGATAATACGAGTACTCACTCTTTAGTGTCTAAGCTTACATCCAGGGGTACGGAGGAAAACTGTTGTTAGATGATGAGGGAATTTCTACTACAGTAGCACTGAACGGTGGATAACACTGCGCTGGGGTGAGTTCCAGTGCTTGACACTAAAATATATAGGAGGCAAGGGGGATATAATTCATAACTATAATTTGCACCGACATTTTTAAATGTATGGAAAGGGCTAGGATGAGATTTACTGTAGACTCAAACGTCGTCTGATGTAAACATTGCATATTATTTTAAGTTTCAGCGAGATTTACGTGAAACGTTTACAAATTATCTATTTAAAACTGGCAAACCAGAACTATGCTGTCGCTGTTACCTTAAGCTAACCAAAAATTAAATAATTAATACGAAAACAACAATAAACACTTTATTAATCACAATCTAATGTTTGTATCGAAATTGTTTGCATTTTGTGCGTTATTCATAAAAGTTCGTTTTAGGATTGGCACGAGACGTTGCGGAGGTTATTGAGGCATATTTGTGCTTCTCTGCAAGGTATATAATTATATAAAGTACTTCATATAAATAAAAGCTATCATAATTGTCCTTACCGCAATGCCTACCAATATATTCATAATGAGATATTCTTTCATATTTAAAAACCCTTAAGAAACATTTAGTTTGACTATTCATGTAAATAAAAGTTAACTTTGGCAGCTAAATTAAAATTTTATTATTACTCCACCATATTAAATAAAATGAAATATGTGAAGTTAATAAACCTATAAATAGCATTTTAAAGTTTCTGTAAGAATTAAATTTATAAAAAATTTCAGAATTGTCTTGTCTGTAACAAGTGCAGACTTCAATAATATTTTTATAAAGGTCGGTGCATTGTTTAACATTGGACTTGACGTTATATATATCCGGTAATTTAGAACTCTTACCCTGTCAAGATCTTAATTTAGCATCAAAATTATTTATCATATTATCGATATATCTCTTTATTTCAGCACATTATACACTTGGAAGATGTAGAATTATAGATAACTAACAGTAACCCAAAATACATTTTGAGTAGCCTTATATTATCAACTTATATTATTTGAATGGCTACAGAGAATTAATTAGGTATTTTGTTCTATCTCAACCGTCCTCTCGTACTACAATGATAATGATAATGATAATCTGAAATATTTATTTTATATGCACAGTATGTATTGCAGCACACGTGACGTAAACCTAGATATCCCAATACTCCATTATTACTTGATAGAAGTGCGACGACCTGCAAAAGGACTGGTCCTTGTACCATGTAATTCCCTAACCTGGGTGCGCATAACAGTGTTAATGCATCATTTCAGTTGATTCTTGTAACAGTGGTCAATGCATGGCAACTGATTTAAGCACTGGCAGCCCCAAACCCTTTCAACGTTGGTATCATAAATTATTACGAGAGTTATATGCCAACCAGTACAAAAGACAGTTTTTGTACCATAGTTCAAATTCATTTATGCTGAATCGCGGTAGGAAGTAGGCTCTTATTAACTAGACGCGGTGCGGGGATTTTGTTTGTTCAGTTGGACCGGCAATCAGCTGATCGGTCAGTGACGTATCGGGTGATACGTTCCGACCCGGCAAGCCTGGAGAGGGAGAGAAGTGTTCAGTTCGAGTCTTGAAGCCACGACGACAAGGTCCTGTTGAGAATCGCAGCTCTTCCTCTAACCCTATTAGTGTGGGTTTAGAGTAATTCCATTTTTTATCGAGTGTAAATTTAATTCAAGTTTTTTTTAATTTTTCTTCAGTGCGTATTAAATCCCTATCAGCCTCCGTAATCTTCAAAGTAGTAAGTCCCGTACCAGCGTTTAGTTAATATCTTTGATTTTTTTATACTGTTGTAATTAAAATTTCTAAAGTTTCCCATCTTTCAGAGTCTGAGAATTAATTACATTTTTTGAAGTATTGTGAATTAAATTTTGGTCATAAAGTTAATATCAAGTTTTGTGTTATATTGATTTTGAGTATTTTGAGAAGAGAACTTTTATTTTATTTTGTTAATTTAAACCATTTTTTTGAGAAGTATAAATTTTTAGTTTCATTTTAATTTTAATTCATTTTTAATCAGACTCTTAATTAGATTTGTTCGATTGTGTGAAGTTTTGTAAGAAAATCGAATCAAAAGTTTGTAAACTTTGTTAATTTTTTTGGTAAACTTGAAATTCGGAATAAACCAAGTATTTCCGAAAAGTTGTTTAATTTATAAAGTATTAGCTCCATATAAATTTAAAATATGTGCTATAAAAACGGTACATAATTTGCGCCAATCTGCTATTTCTTTTTGAGCATAAACTTGTACAACAGGTTATTTACAGGAAAGAACTTGTAAACTTGCATAAACTTGTCTGATACCTGTAAGTGTGTGTAACTTGTATAAGACTTGTATAAGACTTGTATGAACTTGAACATTGTGTATAAACCTGCATAATTTTGTGTAGTGTGTAAGACTGAGGACTTAGAATAATATTGTGAGTTTTGAATATTTGATTTATTTTAAGAAAATTATTTTAAAATAAAAATGGAGCTAGCGCATGTGGATCTGTTGCTCAAAAAGGAAATTAATATTTGAAATTTAATATTAGGGACAGGGCTTGTAATCTGAAAGGGGGTTATAAAATAATTACAGTTATGAAAGGTCAATAACAATGAGGGCAGGAGAGAGGATTTATTGTGAAAGTTTCCTGTGTAAATTATAAAAAGGTCCGGCTGTGCCAAGCCCCTGTCCGTTGTAAAGTATTTGTAAGTAAAGTTTTATTACAAGTGAACCTGATAAGTGAAAAGTAAGTGAGCCCGATAAGCGATAGCATTTATGACTTGATAATAAAGATAGGACTGGGCAATATGATTGAATATTTTCATGTTAAATGCTTTATCGGAATAACAAGGAAATATTGATCCTGGTAAAATGTGTTTTTGTTTTAAAATAACGATAGTTTGTTTTCTTTTTTTTAAGATGCATATTTCTATATTAAAATTTAAATACAAAATGTGAAATTTTAGAACTCAATAAACATTAGCTCGGGCAAAGGTCAGTATGTTTTATTTTCAGGACAATTATATTGTCGAAAAGGAATTGAAGATGGGTCTAAAAACAATAAATTGGCAATATAATTTATTTCTAAATTAACTTCAAGAATTGATTATATAATTATGTATTAATTTGGCCCAAAACACAAAACAAGTTAAGTATGAGAGTCCAGTAGCTTATTATAATAGTAAAAATAAATATTGGAATATGAAAGGGTGATGTGACGACGTTTTTATTTCAAGAAATTGTATGGCTAAGATGAGAAGTCATAATATAAAAATGCCAGTGTAAGTGTGTGATAGGAGTGTTGTTGTAAACCATGTAATTTTCAGGGACAATGAATGGCATTAATGGTGTATGAAATTAATACACAGAGGTATTGTGATATATCATGAGATATATTTCTTCCCTGTTCCTTCAAATGTAGAAGGACAGGGTAATTTTGGTAATGTTGTGGTGTTGTTGTTCCCTGTTCCTTCCAATAGAGAAGGACAGGGTAATATTTTTTGGTATACAATGAGTTGTATTGATAGTGATATTTCTTCCCTTTCCTTCAAATGTAGAAGGACAGGGTAATATTGTTTTTTTTTATCACTATATGAGGTTTATTGTGTGTAAACAATTGATTATTGTGCCATTGTAATCCTGTAAATTGATTGTATTGTAATTAACAACATCTGGTAATGGTTTACATTCGTGACACTGGCGCAGGCGTACAATAAGAACACCGTGAAAGACTGACAGCCATACAATTATACGGAGGGAATATTTTGTAAAAGGAATGTCCTCCAAGAGCTCAATGCCTCGCTGGCTGAAATTGTTATTAGATTGGAGGAGCAGGTAGCAGTGCTATTAGCGAACCAGAGCCAGCCAACCACGAGATCAACGAGGCCGCCGCACTGCACCGGCCGTACAATCATTGGAGAAGCTACCTGCCTCTACTTCCTCACCTACCACATCCCTCTGCGATGGCTACCTGGGGACCCACACTGGACGTCGGACACCTTCTACCACATCACCCCTCGGACTACACATCACAGCCTCCACGTAGTGATAAGTACAAAAGAATTGTTATTTAAAAGTGTGCATGTGGAGGGATATTATTGTACTTAGTCCGGGATGAGTGTTTAAAGGTTTAGGTTCCTACCGTGATTGCAGCTTCGGGCTAGGGAAAATATGTACCATAGTTCAAATTCATTTATGCTGAATCGCGGTAGGAAGTAGGCTCTTATTAACTAGACGCGGTGCGGGGATTTTGTTTGTTCAGTTGGACCGGCAATCAGCTGATCGGTCAGTGACGTATCGGGTGATACGTTCCGACCCGGCAAGCCTGGAGAGGGAGAGAAGTGTTCAGTTCGAGTCTTGAAGCCACGACGACAAGGTCCTGTTGAGAATCGCAGCTCTTCCTCTAACCCTATAGTGTGGGATTTAGAGTATATTCCATTTTTTATCGAGTGTAAATTTAATTCAAGTTTTTTTTAATTTTTTCTTCAGTGCGTATTAAATCCCTATCAGCCTCCGTAATCTTCAAGTAGTAAGTCCCGTACCAGCGTTTAGTTAATATCTTTGATTTTTTTATACTGTTGTAATTAAAATTTCTAAAGTTTCCCATCTTTCAGAGTCTGAGAATTAATTACATTTTTTGAAGTATTGTGAATTAAATTTTGGTCATAAAGTTAATATCAAGTTTTGTGTTATATTGATTTTGAGTATTTTGAGAAGAGAACTTTTATTTTATTTTGTTAATTTAAACCATTTTTTGAGAAGTATAAATTTTTAGTTTCATTTTAATTTTAATTCATTTTTAATCAGACTCTTAATTAGATTTGTTCGATTGTGTGAAGTTTTGAAGAAAATCGAATCAAAAGTTTGTAAACTTTGTTAATTTTTTTGGTAAACTTGAAATTCGGAATAAACCAAGTATTTCCGAAAAGTTGTTTAATTTATAAAGTATTAGCTCCATATAAATTT
>NW_025789008.1:0-9036 GCF_021130785.1 Homalodisca vitripennis
CCCCCCCTTTTGCAAGACAATGTTTTTACTTTTTCACCATTACAATTAATATTATGATATTCTCTAGATACCTAATTATGTAGAAACAATTTTCATAAACAGGGTAAATTACAAAAATATTACAGATTTTAAAAGAAAACTTAAATTTTTAAATTTAAGAATGTAAATAATATCATGAGTTTGGTTTAATATCATATGCATTGTAACATTTCCTGACTCTATAAATCAACAGTTACGGGCCAGTGAGGTAATTTAAAATTGAGATGAAATAAATCAGATTTAGTTTTTTATGTTAAAAAATTAAGTAAAATATATATCCTGAAAAAGCCGTTTTAATTCATAAAATTTGGGCCCATCAACTGGTGAAAATATTACAATGCTATACTGAAATTGTAATAATTAAATTTCTTAGGAGTGAATGTTAGAAGTTTGAAACATAGGTTTCCGTTTTGTTTTTGGCATTATGTTGGAAAGTAAGGTTATTAGGGCTGACGGAACCGAAAGCCAAACGTAATGGTTTTGGTGATTACGTACGACATTTATCAACGGAAATTACAGAACGTCAAAAATTGTTCCGGGACAGTTATATGAATGAAAATATAGCAATTAAATGGTTTTTATTCCAAACAATTTAGGCGGTTGTGGAATGTACCAGGGCTTTGTGCTTGATAATGGACGAAATGAAAGAGAAGAATTTTCTCAAAGCAGCGTATTTAGGTTATTGATCGGAAAATTATTATTATGCCCTCGTTCCCCGAAACCAGCTACATCTAGTGTTGTCCTTGCAATCTTCCTGGTCTCCTTGCTGTTGTCTTCAGCGATCACATAAGACCCAATAGATGGAGCATTGGGGGTTGCCCCGATGAAGGAGCGAACTCACTGGCGCGCGATTTTTACAACAATGGCAGAGGCGACCTTGGGATTGATTCACCCTAGTGGCGAGCGCTCAGGACAGTGTTCGCTGCATGTCTGGACAGTGAGTATCAGTGGCGTTAGGCCACGTTTTTACAGTAGGTTGTTTTTCAAGCCACCGACATGTCAATTGGTTAGTTTGGATGTATGTCCCTCATCACTCTGCAACCAGAATGCCAACAACTTTGTATTGGCATATGGATGCTATAATTAGAGGAAAAGTGTGAAGGTGTTACCTTTCACAGGTTGGTAGTGCATGTTATATTTTGTTAGGTTAGATACGCTTATTGTTCTCATTAATATTTGTTTACCGTTTATGTGACAGCCTAATCCTCTCGTTGACCGTCTATAGGTAAAATGAAGAACTGAATTAAAAAGAGGGTCTAAGTGCCATTTTCATAGTTTTGAAGATATTTTGAGTTTTAAATCTATAAATAAACACATATTCTTTAAGTTTAGAATACTTTATTCTATGAACATTTTGTAAAATAGTGATACAAAACCATACAAATGCACAAAAAGTAATCTTTGTAAACTTAAATATTGCTTTTCCTCCATTTTCGAAGAACAATAATTTTTGAAAACTTGAAATCCAAAAGGGATCATGTCCGTATTAGATACTAATGTAAATAGTGATATAAGTGGCTAAACAATTAATATGGTTGTCTAAGTGCCATAAATGGTTCTCAATTAAATTTGATTGTTTTGTATTAGGCCTCGTAGTTAACATTATTTTTTTATTTACTTTAACGATAGTTATGACTTTATTTTTAAAAAACCTTAACTAGGCCTATACATTTTTTGGTTGGATGGATACCATACGTAGTTAGGCAGTGTCGAGGTATTACAAAAGCAAAATAATAGAGTTATAACTTACTTTTATTTACAATAAATTGCATAAAAATAAAATTTACAACCACTTAAAAAAATGTAGTCTTGTTTAGTTCTATGCCTACTTTATAGGTGTACATAAAAGTTTTTATGGCTAAGGCTGAGTCAAGAAAGCGGGGATAACACTCTTTATATCTGAATTTCTTTGATTCCCGAAATCTGAGATACACACTCCAGTCCCTAGGAAGATATCAATGTTTTTTATGTCCACCAACTGTAATACCTTGTTTGAAAACGTTTTACTGTGGTCCACTGTTCAAGTTTGTCTCACCTTGATTTTTACCAGGTGATGTAGCAATGAACTTTTTAAACCAACACATTTTTTGAGATGTTAAGTTTTTTTTTGATATTTAGAAATTTGTTTTAAATTCAGTGTTACGAAAGTGTATCGGTGGTGAATCTGTTCCCAGGAGGGCATTGTTTTGAGACAAGATCCTGAGGTAAAATCACCTTATATTATTTCAAAAAGCAATTTGTAAACAATATTTTCAAAGTGCGACTACATCACCACTTGCAAAAATGTCCAGTGCATCATTACACAAAACCAGAATACTGCAGTACAAGCTATTAAAAACTGTAACATTTTTAGGACATTAGAGGATGGACGGTTTTATTTGTAAGCTTTTGGATATTTATGTTTCTAATTTTCATATTTTAATTTCTTAATAATATTAAATTCATTATTTAATAAACAAAATTTGAATTTACCCATTTGGGTAGATTTGGTGTGGGCCCACATCTGGACCATTTCGCATGTAGCAATAGCTTTTTTTAGAAATAGTCTTTTCATCATGCTCAATGATACTTAATTTTATTTATTTTTTGACGTTATTTTTTCTAATAGCTTGGTGGTAAGATTTAACTTATTTGGGATTTTGTACTTTTTTTAATTGAAATTAATATTTGTTTCTAAAATTGCACTGCTAAATGAGATTGTACATTGTTAATTACCTGATTTCCTTGTAAAATGTATAGATTTTTCCAAGTAGGAATCTTGCTACATCATTTCTTGTTGTTTGTTATTAGCTCTAAATTAATCTTGTTAATTCTTAAGGGGAGCTACTTCGCCCTATCTTCGTAATGTTTAACATAAGGTACAACTTATCTCAAAAACTACTTTGAGGTATCTTCCCATACTTCTTTTTTTTTCATTTAAAGAGGGCTTTCTAGGTGAACACGTGGAACCAAAAAAAAGAATTTTTTTTGGCATATACCCTAAAAGTTATATATTTATATGGATTTTAACGCTTGTGTCAAAAACCTATTATAAATATTGTGTATATGTATGTATATAAATTATTGAACACAGTGAAATGTGAAAGTTTTATAGTGGTTCCACATATTAAAAACAGTGGCTACAGATAACAGACAAAAAAAATTTCATATATCCTACCCATTTGTAGTTTTTGAGAAACATGTACTTTTTGTATTTGAAAACCGCAACTTTCGGAAAAACTACAAAAAAAACGTAAAAAATTACTGCTTTAATTACGCATTTTTTCCAGTACATTCCAGGTGCATCTAAGGCTGGCTGATCTCCTTACCTGCTCCTCATATTCATCCTCCAGACTTCTTTTTAGTAAACGTTTTTCTTCTGTCTAATTTTTTTCCTATATCTTCTTGAGCTATCTCTTCCTTCACTTCCAAATTCAGGCCGCCGGTCAATCCTTTTTTCATTGCTGTAATAAAATGGCTGCCCTGGTGAACACGCCTATATTCTTGAAATACTTTTGCATTTGCCAATGTAGCCATCATTACAAGCTGTAACAGCTTTCATATATGCCAAATTTCAAAGTTTATAATCTCCCACAAATGTTTCTTTTAGGTTATGTAGGGTCCAAATGAAATTGTTGAGGGACTCATTGTGAATTTAGAGTTTTAATTCCCTTAGTACATTTGTCCCAGTAGAGTTGGATTTGGCTAGATCTTGAAAAATAGGTTTAATAAATGTCATTAGGTTTTCAGGCAAGTGAAAATGGCTGCTCATGATCATAGTGGTTTCATTGGATTTTACGGCTTTGTGCGGTACTTACACACAGGGTTTCTTTCATCATCTGGACATAGTCCATTTGAGGTGCCCTTTCATTAGAAGACATCACAAGGAAAAACTCCTGGCCCAAATGGCTTTTTTCATGTCTTCAACAGAGTTTGTGTTGCCGTCCTAAAATGCCAAGTCCCGTATTATTTTTGGAGCTGAATAATGGCAGAATCTGTTAGTCTTGTTCTTGCCGCCAAGTCGTGAGCCGTCAGGGAGTGTTTTACGTTAAAAGTCTTAGCTTTAGATTTTTTTAATCTCGAGCCCATCCGTTTCTAGGACTATGGCCATAGGATGCATTCTAATCTTGTTATGGCAGTATCACCCTAGGGGCTAGGTTGGCTTCGCATACACTGGAGTACGCCTTGCTAGTCTCCATCACAAGGTATTCAAGGTAACGAGCCTCATACAATGCCTGCGAGCGGCTGAAAAATTGCGACCAGCTCCAGCAACTTCCATGGCTCCACTAGAACCTGTCAAAGTTTGCGATACAGCCATCACCATGCGTGTTGTTTAGTCTATTAGTGCCATCTGCAATATTTAGATAAAATCTCGATGTCTAGGACCTTACCGGTTGATAAAGATGTCACTGATCACCCACTCCATTTAGTGGAAAGGTTGACCCCGCTTCTGCCATGAGCCATCCAGCATCTATAGCGAGGTCGTCTGCAACCATCATTTATCCGATGACAGCTTCTTGCACAGCACTTTGCATTGACTACTTTAATAACAACACTAACTCCGCAATTGAACCCTAAGGTAATGTCTCCGTTTCATGATAACTCGAAAGGCGGAAGGTGTTAAGATTCATAAAAGCGCAAATTTTCTCCGCAGCCACTCTACCTTTGCCTATGTTACCATAGCATAAACCAAACGAAAGATTTAGGTCATAAAAATGTGTTAGGCCTATCGAGACTTTTGCTTTCATCCATGATTAGTGTTAGGCCTTACTAATTTCAGAGTTTGTCACAGTAATATGTTTTGTTCACCAAATCAGAACAGCTGACTATAATTTTTGATGCTAGGCCCTCAATGTGTTTTACTTTGTAAACAAGTTGGCCATGAGGCAATTTATTTACACACTGAAACGTTCCTAAGAGCCTCATTCAACAATCCTATATTAACTATACAGGTTTTCAGACTCCTCCATTTTTCATTCAATTGGTACTGTTTCAAAAAAGGACTAGACCTTTCTTAAAGAATGCACTTTGAGGTCTTTGCCTATCCACATATGGAGTATTGGTACCCTCTATTGTTACTTGATCCTGAGAAACTAGGTCTAGGACTAGTTTGAGGGTTTATTTTGAATTTTCCTTTGGAAAACGCGTTTCGTGAAAGCAGGCTTTGAACGTGGCATTATAAAATTTCACGTACACTTATAACAAAAAATACTCAGATCTCCCCCTAAACCACAAAAAACCCAAATCATTTACGTAATTTTCACTCTCAAAACAGAAATGTCGTAACCAAAAATGTATGCTATAGGTTTAAGCAAGGGGTTTAAAACAGATGTTTTGTTGGTTTGTTAATTTTGAATAAAAACTGCAGCCAACCAAAATCATGAACAGAATGCAACGAAGTAGAATATAAAACAATTCAAAGTGTGATGCTACAGGCCCGAAACTGCCTGCAGGCCCCTATTAAAAAAAAATATTTCGGGACACTTTCATAGTTCATCATAAAAAAAAATTTGAATTACCACATTGTTGATCGGGATTAATTCCAAACTTATAATAAAAAAAAAAAAAAAAATTTGTAATTTTTTGAGATTTTTTTTACGAAGTGCTCCCTTAATTGTTTTATCATTATTTTTCTTTTATCCTTGTTGTTGTTCTTGTTATTATACTCAAGTCTATATTAGTTTTTTCGAGATTGTTTGTGTTATTTATGATTTGTTATTTTTTTGATACTTATACTGCATAGTCAAAACTAACACACCATATTTTATTATAAATTTGTTCGATTATGCTGTCTGTCTTGAATTTAAATTCATTTGCACTATTCTTATAAAAAAAATTGATTGTTTCCGCTTGGATAAAAAAAATAATACGTCCTATGTCTAGTGGTTTTACTTTAATTGTACCTTATATTGCCTCAAGTTTAGTTAATATTTAATTGCAGCTGAATGACAGTTTTCTATTTACATGAAATGATAAGTGAATGCCCTTATAAAAACGGGTGTTTAAAATGTATTTTAACATTATTAAAAATAATTTAATCTACATTTAAATGAATTTTTAAATTAACGATATGTTGAGTTTTAATTTAAGAGCCGAGAGCGGCGCCTGGAGTGTAGGCGATCTGTTTTAGGTCGGGGCGATGCGGTCAGGGTTTTTCGCCTATATTCTGCCAGATAATATCAGGGAAGACGACTGATCTTAGAAAAAAAGTTTCGAATGGAAAAAATAATTCAACTCTTTATCTCAAAAACTTTCCCGCTTACAAAACTTGGGCCTGTCCTAAAAACAAAAAAATTCCTCACCTGACCGACTGTTTCATGTTACGATTTGAAATGTGTAATAAAACTTGTAAAGTTTTTTGCTTCATTAAAATTATATTGAGATCAAAACTGGTATTTTGAGTTGAGCCCCCATTGAGAATCGGTGTTTTATGAGATATAGTACCACAAAATTTGAATCATTTTTGGGCTTAATCCTAAGGGTGGCTAGGTGGCAATTTATTTATGCACGCGCCACTCTGCAATTTTTTAAAGGGCTTCTCTGGACGGCCGTTTTGGCGTTCTAGACGTTCCTTAGATGCCCCACTGGCTTCAACAATCAGTAATGCTGTAGGAATAGGAGTGGCTCCATCTATTGTCTTATGTGATCGATGGTTGTCTTGTCTTTTATATATTCCCTGCTCTTCTTCGCTTGATTGAGAGAATCACATGTCGTTTTCTCAGATTTATGTTGGCAAAACAAGGGGAAATACTTCAGTCCCTCGATAAAAAACGGTTTCCCCGGGTGAACTTAGGCACCAACAATGATAGGAAAAGTAGTAAAAAAATTGAGACTTCTGTACGAATTTGTTGCCTCTCAAAAAAAAAAAAAAAACTCTTGTGTTTAATTTGTTAATAAAAAGTCTAATTTTACAAAAATTGTTTTATTTAATTTATTTTTTCGTTTATCGAGGTTAGTTCATAAGATAAAAATATGTAAAAAAAATTTCTTCCTAACACTCAGGCAAATCCATTGATAAATCACTCGAATTTCAATTGTTCCTTATGCAGAAATGACTAAAATTCAAGCAAAAAAATTTCGTCAATAAGTAGTTAAATTGATTACGAAAATTTATACACACCTCGCCCATTGCCATGCAGAGGAAGTTGTCGAAATACATTGTATGGCTCTTGGAACTGTCGCCCCTTGCCTTTTCAAGGGGAAAAGGGGATTAAAAAAATCGTCATTCATTCCCAAGGATTTCCCATGTCAGTTTCGGTTAAATTGTTTTTAAAGTCATAGGTCCCACAATTCTCTAGGATTTCCCCTTTGTGAATTTAAATGTGGAGTTTGGGGACCTAGAAAACTTCGTCTCTGTGGTTGTGAACCATTTTGGACCACGTAAAATGTATGGTTAAAATTTAGTGGATCAGTACCACGTTCCAACAATATCGTTCGCATATGGATTTAGACATTGGGATTTTACTATACTTGAAATTAGAAAATAGGCTTACGATTTTATATGTGTATGTGACAGTTAGTTCCACCATGGTTCTGTAGGTGCCTGGTTACGAGGGTTGTTTTTTGTTATAGACAGATTTACTTGGTAATATTTTGAAACAGTACTATCATATTATACTCAATAAATACACCTCTTGTTAAACCTATTGTACAAAGTGTTTATTATTTTTAATATGCATCAACGCCAAACCCTTTTCCAGATCGAAGATTAGTGTTTCAGACCACGTCGAAGTTCACCAATATAGGGAAAAGAATTTGGGGTTGATTCCTTTTAAATAAAAACAAAAAACTTGTATATACATGGTAAAGAGATGTGAGTACTATTATTGATATATGTTTAAAATCTTACAATTTTAGACAAACTCAAAGCTGTCTTTAGTAATAAAATCAATCCTCGTTGCTAGCACTGAAACTATGTGAAAATAAGGCTACTTGCTATATTTTTGTTTATTTTGTTATATTTCCACTTGTTCACTTTACAAACCGCAGTTCGCCTTATCCCTCCACGGGTTTTTTTACTACATTTCCAGAGTCGACAATCCTAATATAAACAAAAAAACATACAACAAGAAGAGTGGTGTTCTTAATAGATGTTACTCTACATTCTATTTAATGTAAAATTTCAAATATATATTGAAAAAATACAATTTAACGCAAAACTAGATGCTCAAAGATTAATTTTTATAGGTAATTTGTTTAAAAACAATTAAGTCACTATAAAGTCTGTTTATTAAATGAAAGATTGATTAAAATCCAAGTTTGAGGACGGAGTCAAGTGACCTATTTTCCATTTTTAAATGTTTGCTCCAATATTAGTGCTCGGCTGGAAGCAGGCGGGTAGCTATTACAATTTACTAAGTAATTACTTAAATTACAAAGTACTAACGTGTCCCCTTTACGTACGGGATGCTCGCATAATCAAGCTATATTTAGATACTGCTAATACAAACTACACAGTGTCGATAAAAAACCCCTCCAAAACTAGACTAATGATTGATTGATCCACTGATTTGAGTAATAAGTTTAGACAAAAGTAGTATTAATGAGGTGTATAGAAGCGATTGTTTCTCCTTCTGTACAGGTCCACTGCTTCACTGTCTAATTCCCATACTTGGACAATGATATAGAAGTAAAAGTAAATAATGTACACGAATTTGAAAGGGTTTTTAAAGATTTCATAAGAACACTTCTCGATAGTTGTTAATATAGATTATAATAACCTTAACTACTAAAACACGAGCGATATGATTCTGATAACATCTAAGTTGTGCAGTTCACACTACGTCGAAACGATGTCTTACCCAATTAAATTCTTACAATTTTATAGATTTTTATGTGGGGAACTATCTTAAATAACAGGATCTTAAACCGGAAAAATATTTTGACTGAGGGTTAGCTTTCCACGGTTAGGCCGAAATAGTTGGTCATGAAACCGGCCGTGTAAACCGAAGAACTAAATCCGTTTTACTATTTTTTTAGATGTAAAAATTTAACTGTAAAAGAAAATCACCAGGCTCA
>NW_025789009.1:0-9200 GCF_021130785.1 Homalodisca vitripennis
AATATTTGTATAGTGATCAAATCAAATCAAATCATTTCTTTATTGCTTTTAGACAATATATAACATTGTATAGCAGTCATCATATATTCAAACAGCAAATATTCTACACACTCACACACAGTCAGACTTACATTTCACTCATTCACACTAATTCACACTATCTTTGGATCCAGATTTTAAATTTTGGTAATTTAAGATATTTTTAGATATCCCAGCGACTCATCATAAACTCCTCTAGCGAATAAAATGCTTTTGACACCAACAGGCATTTGAGACGAGTTTTGAATTGGTTTTGATTAGTTACATTTTTTTCACTTTCAGGGAGCTTGTTGATTAAGCCGACGCCAACCTGATGCGGTAAATGCTGAGATACCGCCAGTCTATGACTATGGACTCTAAAGTTGTCCCTGGCTCTAGTCTCATACTGATGAAAGTCCCTGCCCGGACTAAAGTGCACTTCGATTGACAGTACAGGATCACATGAAACATATAGAGACAGGGCAATGTCAGCAAAACCTAGCTCCCTAAAAGAGTCCCTACACGACTCTCTGTAATTCAACTTTGCAATAATTCTAATTGCCTTTTTTTGAAGCCTGAAAACGCGTTCCATCTTGTGTTTGGCACAGCCCCCCCCCACAGTCTCAAGCCATACGCAAAGTGCGGATATATGAGACCGAAATATGCCGTCCATTAAGACTTCAGGGGAACAGTATTTAGCTAGACTTCGCAAGGCAAATATGCCAGAAGTAATTCTAGCACATATATTGTTAACGTGGTCGTCCCAAGTCAGACCTTGATCAATGTACATCCCCAGGAATTTCGTGGATCCAGTTTCCTCTAAAAGGACATCGTCCACAAATACAGCAGGTTGCCTTGCAAATTCCCTTGGTCTTAGGCAAAAAATTGATGACATTTGATTTTGATTGGTTCGTTTTTCAAATTCCTGTCAGTAAAATACTGAATGCATGAAGTCAGTTCCACAAATGATGTGATTTCCAAATCTTGTGTAGTTTTTCCTTTGAAACAAAGAGTCGTGTCGTCGGCATACTGAATCAGATCACCATGCTGGATCACTGAGTTAAGTCTACAGACGTAAACTAAAAAAAGAATAGGCCCAAGAATAGAAACCTGAGGGACACCGTGGGCTATTTTAATTTTACTAGAGATGACATTCGAAATCTGCACGCATTGATCTCGATTCTTAAGAGAAGAAGCAAGCCACGCGTTTGGCAGACCCCGAACGCCACATTTTTGTAACTGGTGCAACAGTGTTTCATGATGCACACAGTCAAATGCTTTGGATAGGTCAAGAAATATGCTGAGCACTTGTTCTCCGCCTTTCCAAGCCATCAACAACATTGTTCAAAAGACTGTTTACAGCGTCAATTGTTGATCTTTTTTTCCTGAAGCCAAATTGTTCAGGATTTAGAATTTCATTGCTTTCTAGAAAGCTTTCAAGTCTTTCACAGAAAACCTTTTCAAAAATTTTGCTAAAAACTGGAAGAATTGAAATTGGACGATAATTGCTGGTTTTGCAAGGATCGTCTTTTTTTAAAAATCGGTTAAACTTTTAGCTGTTTTCAGTAGACATGGAAAAGTTGCAGATTAAAATGAAAAATTTATCAATTTTGTGAGTGGCCTCAAAATGTACCTAAAGCAACGTTTGAGTAACCAAACTGACATCCCGTTAGCGTCACACGATTTCTTTGAATTCAACCCCTGTACGACACGGGCTAACTCCTCCACACACACAGGGGCCAGAGCCATGGATGCAACCGGTTCCCTAACACCAATTTCATGATATCGAGGTTCTGAAATTGACGAATCAGTTGAGGCCACAGAAGACAAATAATTATTAAATTCGTTGGCAACCTGCAACTGATCATCAATTTCGCGTTCATTAATTTTGATTGATATAGACTCAAGGTTTTCGGTCCAAGTTTGGTTTATGTGCCGATTCATTGATTATTTTCCATGCAGTTTTTAGAAAAGTTGTCACAATTTCTCAGGGCTCTATTGACGTCATGAGCTTTAGCAGCTTGACTGAACTTTTCTATAGATCCTTTCGATATGGATCTGTAAAATGATTTTAAATTTTCGTTTTGTGTTTGGACAAATATTGAGTGAAAAAAAATCATGAGTTTATCTCTGGAAATGAGAATCCCTTTAGTTAACCAGGAATTATTTATGGGTTTTGAAATTGTTTTGTGTGGTTTTTATAAAAGGACCACGAAACGTCTAAATAATAAATGAAACGGTCATTGAAAGCTTGATACATGTCATTGACATTCTCAAAGCTGTTCAAAAAGCTCCAGGTTTCGTTTTTTTTTTAATAAATTGTTTCAAATTGGAAATGTTTTGGAAAATTGAAAGCTTTTAATTTTTAAAAGGATGATTTTTGAGTTTTCTATTTTACATCCATGTATCACAAACCTCCTGCGCAAAGTGACATAGCGGAGACAGCCGTATTCAAAACAGAGACCGTGACGTTAGGACTGTTTTGTAATGACGTTGTCGATGGCAGTACTCGTCATAGCAGTCACTCGTGGTTGGGGAGTTCACGGGACCAATTTAGATTAAATGATCTTAAAACATCCCGCAAGCCGCTGGGTCAGGGGGTCGGTGGGATCCAAAACTTTGATATTTAGGATCGCCAATTATAGTTAAATTTCGATGTGTTAAGGAAAAGGACAAATTTATAAGATTTTCAATGTTTGTAAAAAAAAGATTCGGCACATCCATTGGGTGATCTATACAACCCTTACGACTGATATTGTTTTTCCAAGGAGTGTCTAGAATATGATCTATAACACCACTGGCTCTCAAAGTTTAGATCGGTTAATGTGATTAATTTTGAAATTTTCAAACTTCAATGGTGCTTTCACGAAAAATTGCCACACCGCCCCCTTATAAAGTGCGTTCGACAAAAATTTGATGACAATTCATAATTTTGAATTTTGGAAAAAATTTATTGTTTCAGTTTTGAAACCGTGTTCCAAGACCACAAAATACATCAGTTTGGAGTTCGTCACACATGAGCATTAGCTCATCTATTTTATTGGTTGCACATTGGGCGTTTTGATGTACCACATATAAACTTTTCAGTTGTGTTTTGAATTAGAAAACTTTTGAAATTTTGGCAAATTTTGAGTTGGGTACTTTTGGTCTAAATTGTTAACTGGATCCAAAGTTTTCTTCATAACCTTTCTTTAAACAGGTGTCGACAATTGAGTTTTTTTCGGTTAGGAAAGCGTCCATTTTCATTTTTCCCTTTCAGTGAAGGTTTCCTGCTACGTGCGGTCAGCGTAGGTGTCAAAATATCCGGGACGAACTATTTGGATGATGTGGATGTGTTGTCCGAGCATGGAGTGTCTAGAGAGGGCACTTGAATTGGAGAAAGAGAGCTAGGTTATTGGAAGGGGGTGGAGATTGGTGATGACTGCAGTTTGCTTGGAGATGTTGAATCAGGATTATATTTTATGGGAGAGGGAGGGGATTTAGAGAACGGCTCAAACGACCCACTTCCACCAGACGTCTCACCAACAGTACAGGCAGAATCCGCTTGCCCGACAACCTCAGATGCGGACCATGGCGAGGTGAACCAGGCGCCTTTCTATGCTGTTGGATGTTCTAGCAGCTGGGCTCCTCCTCGCATCTGGCACATAGGCTCCTCGATGTAATGGTTCACGGCGGTGCGTTGGTCTGGTTCACTATATGGTCGACTGGGAGGTCGTTTGTCTTTGAGGGATGGTGGCCACAATGACCCGGGATGAGGCGTAGGCGGGGCGTGATTATTCGCTGCCTCCAGATGTCGGTAAATGGTCTGAGGACTCACCGGTTTGCAATATCATTAGTGCCGGCGAGTATGACACAGCAGCTCCCAGGTGGGTGGCGGGGGCGCCGGACCGTAGCATCGAGAAGTCCCGCTGAAGGCTTTACAGATTTTCCCATTTACTCTCGTAGGCCAGTTTCACACGTTGGCTGAACGAGACCGGCCAGATCAGGGACGGGGACGAGCTAGTAAGGGACCTAGACCACTCAGCCCGGTGTAACTTCACCCCGCCGTCTTGGCCCTGTGACGTCACGTGGCTGCCAGCCGCGCCTGTTCCGTAGTTATGACAAAGCAATCCTCGGCAGCGCCGCATCGACCCTACCTTTTACGGCCTCTTAACATATTATTCCACAAAACCCTTTGCTCTATTATTAACTCCAAATGTTGTGGACAAGGATAAAAAAACTACGCAAAATACATCTAGTTATATAAAAATGTGTATGTATCAGTATGTAAAACATAAATACATTGTCATCATGCTATTAATATAATGGACAGCGTAGTTTCTTTCTTGTTGGACTTTGTCCATTTAGTAGCTTTTTTCGTTTGTTTCCTCTTACTGTTGCTTGCTGCTGCCTGTTTACCTCTCTAAACTCTAATAAATGTCCTGATTCTTGAATAAACGGTTGAACAGCTTCCCATTACCACACATTTAGGGAATTGTTGCACTCAGTCTCTCTTTTTAAAACTTTAACCACTCAGAATTCCAGTACTAAACTTAAACCGGGGGGACCATCCGTCAACTCTATAAATACCTTTTCAAATTCTTTAACAAAAGAAAGCCACTGTTCACTAGGTTCTGTAAGGGAGCCCGTGAGATAGAGTTCTAATCCATGAGGGGCATGCCCCCTGCCTCAGGAACAGAAAACGTTTTTCCACAATTTTTTCGCAAAACTAGGTGTCTATATTGCGCAACGTCGGAACAGCGACGTAGCCAGCTATGTACTTTAACTCGCCATCTTCCTCAGCTTCCTCAGACCCACGTAGTTTCACTACTTCTCATCATCGTTGTGAGGTCGTCTGAAAATTAAAAACAAAATATTGAAAAATGAGTATTGACTTGGTTTGGCAGGATGTAAAGATCTTATATAAAACAAAACGGACTATTTATAATCTAATTAACACTTGATCCAATTTGTACTAGCGTTATGCACTTAAATTTTAAAAAACACCATTTATGTAGTTGACCCTAAAAAAATACGCCTTTGGAAAAAAGGATTGATGTTCATTTTTTTGTTCAATACTACAATCAAAATGAAAAAATGGCATACGATTATAAACGTTCAATGCATTCAACCCGAATAAAAATTCCTGTTATTATTCTTTTATCATTAAACCCACCCCCTTGCGCTATAGTTATATTAGTTTTTTCAAAATTATTAGGGGTGTGCGAGTATTGGTTTTTTTGGAAGTCGAATCCGGAGTCAGAGTTTTTGAAAAATACCCCGTATGTTCGAGCTGAGTTTTTTTAAGGATTAAATATATACTAGGTCATCTTGTTTCTACATAATCGTCATGACAAAAAACCATCATTGTAATACAAATCAAAGTTAACAATTTTAAGGAACAGTAATTAAAAAAAGGAAGAGAAAAACTTTCTACACTTTTTAATTAAACCACAACAATTCTTTGAACATTTATATTTTTTAAGCCTAACTTGTCCTTTAGACTTTATCTGGTTTTTTTAAATTAAAATGAAAACACAGCCCTTCTATACCTGTCTCATTTCATGATTAATATAATATTCCCTTTGAGTTACTCACACAAGTACAATTTCACACTCATTGTAATTGTCGACAAAAAATTGAGTTTGTTTATTTATTTTACTAGTTATACTTTTTTATTTATTTATACTATGTTAGAAGTAATTATTTTATGAAGATTACCTGACAATGTATTGTTCTCCTGCAACATGTCAACGTCTGAACTTTGACTCCATGGATCCTATTTTCTTCTGTTGTAAAATGCCATTTTGCCAAACAAAAGTCCGATGTTAGTGTAAGCTGGAATTTCAGTGACATTTCTCCTCTCAGCACGATACTCTATGTTAGTCTTCCTTGATGGAATTGGCATTTTTGTTTGGAAATCACCAGTGTTCTTAGGCGTGATATTACATCTGAAGGGATAGGATGATCGTGGAAACGCGCCCAACCCCACGAAAGCTGCACCAAAAAACAAAACTTTCAAGAGCGTCTTGAAGTGGAGAAGCGGGTAGTAAGTATGTATTTAATTCCATACTGCGGCCTTTGGAGCTGCGTGTAAAACATGTCCCTCAAAGATTGTAATCGACACTAAAATGTAATGCCCTTTCTGAAAGGGAAGCAATTTAGGTTTTTGCCCTTTAAACTCTCATTCTTTTGCACTAACATACTCAACTTGAATTAAGTATAAGATTCCATGTCCCCGCTCCTCTGCGTGTTCAGTCACATAGTCGACACCAAAAAAGCAATCTTAAGCGGGTGCGGCTGAATCTAACTGTGGGCTGCTTGAATTCATTATGTCATAAAAATCATCCATTAGCTCAAAAAAATTTTGCAGCTTGGTGGTTTTTTTGTCAATAAGTGCGATTCGCTTTAGCTGTCGTTCTTGAAAACACTGCTTTTGCAGGTCCAACTTTCATGTCTATCATTGCCTTTTGCAAAGAAAGATAAGCTGGATTCAAATCTACGGCACAACTTAATTCTCGCCACTGTCCTTCTCTAGCACTTTCCCTTAAAATGGAAGAATCTAATTCAGGTTGCCATTTCCCAAAACTCTATGCCGCTGTCTAGAAAATGGTTTCGGAGCAGGTTTGAAAATAATGTGGCCATGTCAGCAAAAACCAAAAACCTGCCTCTGCGAGTCGTTTGGATTGGCAGAAAAGAAGTTTTTTCAAACCAGAAATATTCAAGGAAGTCCCACAAAGAAAGAAAATTGACTCCCTTCCCCCATAGTCCGGACACAATGGAGGTCACCAAAAAAACAATCCAGATGAACCTCCTACACGCTTCTATTATTGTCATCAGCAAACGATTTGTCCATTATAGTGTCAAACTCGAAGTAGACAGGTTGTTTCCAGTTAGATATTAGCCCTCGTCACTGATTCAATTACCTTGATACTTTAGGATCGAAGGACCGAGTAGCCTATTCTGTCCCATTTCCCCTGAGTCATTAAACCACGCTACTATCAATGTGCCATTTTCGTCAAAATTAATAGACACATAATCTGTCCAAAAATCTGATAGCTCCTCAAAACCTTTTTTTTAAGTAGGCAAAAGGTACAATGTACATTCCGCAGAATCACCTGGGAAGCAAGTGTAAACTTAGCGCACCACCTTTTTAAGGGTTGAATGCCTGATGGGAGGAGGGAATGTTCAATTTTTCCCTCCAAAAATCGTAGGGATTTTGGATGACAGAGCCCTTATTATTACAGACAACGAGATATATCATTCCGCTTGTCCATCGCACTTTGCTTTTCAAACCCTGTCATACTTTCTTATTTGCCATAGGAGTCATATTTTTCTCAGCCCACTTAGTTAGAGCTTCTTGTTTTTTACAATTCTTGGATCCTTCCAAAACACATAGTTCCACTTTGTAAAGATTGTGTAGTGTGTGCGCTCTTTAGCTTCTTTTAATTGCTACAGCAGATAGGTCTTAAAATTTCTGCACCTAACTAAAATTTTTACCTTTTACGCCTTGTTGTTTTCAGGTTGCCGGATTTTAAAAAGAGATTTAACTACTTCAGTTTGTAGTTTTTCAGGTATTTTCGGTTTACTTTATCCACAGTTTTTGCTAAACTTGATCATGTCGGGTGTTCCATCGCGTATTCATCTCTGTACCAGTTGCCTTACATTCTCCAGTGGAAATCTTGTCCAGGCCTAGCTTGCTTTTTCCTTGGACTTATATTGTTTCAATCCTTTTTCTAACGCTGATGCTCTAGAAGCTGATCCTGGCTTTGTGTTCTCTGTCTGCTCTAAAAATTTCAGAAGTTTTGAGAAACTACCACTGTGCATTATTTGGCAGCTTTTGGGAAGGAACACGCAGAATTTTCTTAGTATTTTTTTTTAACTGGAAGACCCAAAAGCCTATTTTGTCATGTCATCCTGCATAATCATGGGGCTAAGAAATGCTCACTACAAATACGAGCATATTTTTTTGAGTTAATTTCCTCGGGTTCTGTATAACAATTTGGCGATCCATTGTTTTGAAAATGGTTCCACTGTCATTATGGAAAAACGAATGGTTAGAGAACACCTAACCTCACAGGTCCTTCGTAGTTCGGTTGTCTGTTATTACAACCAGCCATACCAGCACAACTCATGAGTTTAATATAGATAATAAAGTAATAATACTAACATATTAGTCCTAAAATCACATTTTTATGTATACGAGCGATAGTTCCGCAGGAAAAACGTGAAAAATCATAAAACGCACTGTATAATAGCACATGTTACTTGACTTAAAACACTTGTCTCCACAGCCTACTCTAAACCTCCCGAACTGAACTGCTTATCAGCAACGAATTGCAAAGAAACCTGTGGTGAAAGCGTGGGAGGGTGGCAACCAGTTGACGTCACGCGGGGCCATCGACACCTCCACTCCCTGGCGCGACGGTATCTGCCAAACATCAAAAGAGGGTAACGAGCCCTTTCTAGCTCTCCCCGGCCATGGGCCAGATGACGTGCATGCTTGTCCCCCTCGATAATAACGGTCTGGAAGGGTAAAGACGTTTTAGGCTACTTCCGTCTTGGACGATGTTTCAATCCCCCGATCGTGTATCCCTCCCGACTAATGGCCTGATGTTGTAGACTTTTTCCGAGGGTTTCTTCTTCTCTTCTTTTTCTTTTTCTTCCCTTTCTCCCCCTCAGTGATATTTTAGAATTATCTGATTAGAGTATATCATACTCGTAAATACATAATGAACACATCTTTAGCAGGTTTGACCTAACTACAGTACAATAGTATAAACAATACGCATTAAGTGATGCAATGCAATACCACTAATTATCAATGATTGATGAATTTCACTCTGATTCCAGCCATATTGTGTCCCCATGCGCTTACCTCCTTTCACCCTCTTCACGAATATCACCGGTCATGGCTATACCTGACCCAAAATACTACGATTATTTCAAACATTTACCGGATTTTTGACGCTTTATGTAAACACTGTAACTCCAAACCGTGACCTTACACAACTTCTCTTTCTTTCTCCGTCCCTCATAGCGTACCTCTAACTTCCTAAGAAAATAATAACTTATAAAAAACTATGGTTAATTTTCACAAAATACAAATTTTCTAGTTTTAATTTACCAATTATTATAAAAATCTTTAAAAATAGGTAACGGTAAGTCTCTATTTTATTTTATCTCTAATTATTACTTGGTAA
>NW_025789010.1:0-8108 GCF_021130785.1 Homalodisca vitripennis
TTTATAATTTTGAAACAATTTTAAAACAAGTATATTTACTTTAAAATAATATTTACATGTTGTGTGTAATTTTTATCATATGATTTTGTTGTAAATAAATAGTCAGAGGATTAATAATCAAGTTAATGTTTATTAATTAGCACATTAAGCACACCGACAATGTAACACATGGAAGACGTACGGAAAAGAATAATAATATTTATCTATAACAGCTGTTGTAAAAGTTGGCGCATGCGCACGTTGATTTCTTTGCTGTCGTAGTGTGTGTCTGTGTGGAACCCCAATACACGCGGGTATTGTCAATTATTTATAATCCCCGTCCTCAATAACTGCGTGGATCGGTTACTTGGGACCCAAGGTCCCACAATGTTCCCAGTGTTTTGATTGATGGTAGTGATTTCGTGAAAATATCGGCTACCATTGTCCTTTCGGTATATGTTCCACCTTGATCTGTCCTTCTTGCATTTCTCTCGGATGAAGTGATGCGAATGTCTATATGTTTTGTCCGGGGGTGAAACATAGCATTTTCTGACATCATTTTGGCACTCTGATTGTCGCAAAGAATTGTGCCGTCGATTGACTCCGTTGCTCCAATTCAACCGTAGACGATTCAGGAAAATTGATTCCTTTGCAGCCTCGCCCAGAGCCTGTATTCGGTTCGGCAGTTGATTGTGCCACTGTTTTTTGCTTTCGGGGCTTGCCAGCTTATGGCTGCGCCGCCCAACAAGAAGGTGTATCCTGTGTATGACCTTCTGCCCAGTGTACATGACCCCAATTCGCATCAGCGTAGCCTGTCAATTTTCCGATATTTCCATCAAAATGCAGGGAATGATTGGCTGTCCTTTGAGGTATCTCAAACCTTTTTAGCCGGGAAAGCCCCAGTGATGATCGGATGATTTGTCGTTGAATTGTGCGAGCACACTCACGGTATATGCTATACCCGGCCCGTACATACCGCCAAGTACATCAATGAGCCTACCAGCTCTTTGTACGGTGATTATTTGAAGATTTTCCTCGGTCTTCTGCTGTTCCCTCAATTTTTGTACTTGGATCGCTGGTATTTCCACCGGGTTTACAGGAAACCCATTCCAAATTTCTTCAAAATTTCCAGAAAGTATCCTCTTTGTCCATTTTGATCCCATTTTGTTGATCAATTTCGATTGCCTAAGAAATATTTGGTTCTCCAAGATGTCTATTTCTTTATTTATTTCTTTTTTTACGTGATCCAGCAGGGCCTCATTGCCCGAAAATACCCAACTATCATCTATCCAGACAGCAATTACGATGATATTATTTTCGTGCTTCGCAGTGATAAACCGGGTCTAATACCGTCGGTTGCAATCCAATTTTTCTTAAAATTTTGGTTAAATGGTCGTACCACATTTTTCCTGATTGCTTTAACCCCGTAGTTAGCTTCTTCAAACTGCATACTTGGTTTTTTTCTTCAATGCTTTCTGCATCTCCATATGTATGCCTTTGTATGTCTTCGAATCACATCTTTCAGTTCGTACGATTACATTAACGGCCTCAGCTAGCCCCTCAGGCAGCTCCATGTACAGCTCTTCCTTGAGCTCACTGTTCAAATATGCCGTTCTTGACATCCCAATGCTGAACTTCGGTATTCAACCTGCTGCTAATGCCATCGCAGTTTTTAATCGACTCGAATCTTGCCACCGGAGCAAATGTATCGTGTAATCAACCAAATATACGCATGTGTTTGAGGCCCGGAACTTGCCGTGCCAAATCTCGTACGGGGTTTTTCCACCAATAATGTACTTGGACAGCGTTTCCCTGATATAATTCGCCGTCGCAATGGCTTCGGCCCAAATTGATTCTGGCATCCGGTCCCCGATCAGCATGCATCTGGCTGTATCCAGCAGCGTTCGGTTCTTCCTCTCCGCTACAACCCCTTTCTGCTCAGGTGTGTACGGCGTGACAGTCTTCTCTGGATCCCTCCCGCTTCAGGTACTTGTCGAAATCTCCCTTTCGGTATTCCCGAGCGTGGTCCGACTGTAAAAATTTAATTTTTCGGCCAGTAAATGTTCAACAAAATTTTTATATTCTTTGAACTTACCGAGTACTTCGGATTTCTTCTTCAAGAATATACACCCCACACCACGTACTGTAGTATCGGCAAACGTCACCATGTACTTCCCATCCGCCGTTGGAAAATTTTCCCTCATTGGCCCCCAAACGTCGGTATGTACAATCTCCAGTGGCACTCTACTCCCGTCAACTCTTTCTGTGAACGGTTCGAGAGCCCGCTTACTGCGACAGCAAACATCGCGTACTGTTGCTTTGCCCTTGAACGACAAATTTATCGGTTGCCAGTGTAAACAAATAATTTATTGACTGCATCCATTTGTATATGCCCCAAATCTCCTGTGCCAAATTTTCGGTTGAAATTTTTGCCCTTTCCTAAAAGGTTTTTGACTTGACTTGTCCTCAGAATTTGCTTGCGCTCGCGTAACACCTGCGCATGTTCAGTATTTTCTTCTCTGACAAAGTCAGGTCTCCACTCTATCGGCGATAATCACGGTTTTGCCCTCTGTATTAGTTACCTCAGCTAATTTGTCATTGAAGATTACTGTATTACCTTTGTCAGTAATCTTCGATACCGACATCAGATTAGTTCTTAATTTTCCGGGGACATACAGCGTTTCCATGAAAGTTCGCGATTGAAAAAAATCCACCACTTAAATTTATCTTGGCCACGCCTTTATATTTGCAATTGTCGATGCTTCTGTTGCTAACTTGAGCACCGAATCGGCCCTGTCACCCTATCTTCAAGAAATCCCCGTCGCCGCACATGTGAGTTGTGCATCCACTATCCAAACACCACTTGGATTGGCTATGACCTTGAACCTTGTTGACCTCTTCTGGTTCAGTTCCCAGATGTAAAAATCCTGTGCTACCCTAGCACTTCCTTGTGTTGATCTTCCATCCCCCTTTTCGAGACATTTTTTGGCAAAATGGCCCAAACCCTTTCCGCATTTGAAGCATTTCCCTTGAAATTACCTTTTTTGCCCCCGCCATGTCTACCAAAATTACGTGTTCTGGATTGGCCATGAATGCTTTGTCTTTGGCATCTTGTGAATCGCCTACCTGGCCAAACATTCATTTTTAAGACTTTTATCTTGAGCTCTTCCGGCTTCGGCAATTGATCACGGGTTCGATTACGCATTAAAATTTCAAAACTTGGTGGTAAAAAACCCTGCGTATATAGTATTTAACAGATTCTTCATGAATCTCGATATCCAAATTTTCCCCCAATTTGTCAACTACGTCGAAGAGTTGTCCAGGTACTGGTGTATACTTTCCCCTCCTTCACCTTGTGCACAAACAGTGACTTCAATAACGTGGCTTTCCTTGCCGGCCCTTTTGATGCGTAGATCGTTTCAAGTTTCAGCCACAGCTCACGGTTGTCTTACAATTTTTAATATTTTTCAACTTTTGATGGCGCCATCGCCAAAATTATGCTTGCCTGAGCTGATTGATCTCCATCTTCCCACTTGACTACAGCACTTCCATTTTCAACACTTTCTCCGGGTTTTGGAGACTTCCATCGGCATAGGCCATAATTTCTTCTGAATCAGGCAATGCCCGAATCTAAATTTTTTCCATGTGTCGTAATTGTCCTTCGACAGTGCTTGTATTATTGCTACTTGTACCAGCCATCCTTTTTAGGTTATACAAACCACTTTCTAACACAACGTGATACACACACTTAATTTCACTTTTACTGACTTTTATTAACTTTTAATGCCCAACGCTATCACACAAACGTTTCTGGGCCCATCCCTGTTGTAAATAAATAGTCAGAGGTTTTAATAATCAAGTTAATGTTTTTTAAATTTAAAACCCACACCGACAATGTAACACGTGGAAGACGTACGGAAAAGAATAATAATATTTATCTATAACGCTGTTGTAAAAGTTGGTGCATGCGCACGTTGATTTCTTTGCTGTCGTGTGTGTGTCTGTGTGAACCACCAATACACGCAGGTATTGTCAATTATTTATAACAGTTTTTTATAACTCTAAGGAATTTAAAAAGGAAAAATTAACTTTTTGTGCTGTTATTCGCATTTGTAAAATGTTTTTTGTATTGTACAGAAATTTTTAACATAAAATCAGCAACAACCAAAATTAACATTCCAAACTAACTATAATTTTAAAAATTAGCTGACATTTTTAGTGATGTATTGCAAATCACAAAGTTTGCCCACTGGCTCTTTGGCAATGAACCACAACGAGGCACTTGGCACTCAAAGGGTTGATGGTACCTTACACTATAATAGAATGATGCCATCAGGAAAAACCCAACTATAAAGTAAATAAATAAAAGAAAGGTCTGGTTCAGGTCAAATTCATTAGATTAAAGTCATGGACTATGAAACAAAAGATGTAAGGCTATACATGTAATGATTGGTTGGGAAATTTGCTTTGAGTAGTTCGAATTGTCTGACCGATCATGTATGGGGGGAAAATGAAGAGATTTCTACCAGTCATCGTCCAACCAATGCCACTCCGATGTGGGGAATTCAGCGAATGGCCATCTGTAGACTGACGACAGGGGTAGTTCAGTTGGTTTTGACGTGACTGTGATATCCAAACATAACCTCACTTTTTTTAAACCTATATAATTTGAAGACCAATCGAAACGTGAGTGAGGAACAGTTGTTCACAAACTAAACCGAGACAATCGGTTGGCAACATTAAACGTGCATCAATCAACACATCGTTACCCACAAGTTGTTGATTGTAATTCAATTTTGAGGATCACTTTGCATAAAAAATGATGTTTGGGATAAATCAAACTCTTGATTCTAGGAGTAGTAAATTAATTTTAATTTCATGTTCAAATTATTTCTTGATTTCTTAAGTTTTAGAGACATAAATTTGTTTTTGAGATTTTCCTGGTTCTAAAGGGAGATTCCTGATTTCCTACTCAGTTGGCCACCCTGTTTAAAAGAGAATTTAGTAAGACAGGTAGTAGCACAGCATCCCGAAAAACCTATATGATGCCAAACAAACCCAGAAGAGGAGGGCAATGTGTTTAAAAACATTACGAACTACCCACATCTAGTAGCGTTATAAGATTAACATAACAAAAAAATTGGTAACACATCTATCGATTAACCAAACACATTTAAACTTTGTGAAATATATTTAAAAATAAAACACATCTGAATTTAATAAACAATAAATTAACTAGTTTAGTTCTTTCTGATCTTGCAAGGTCCTTTCCAAGTTAAAACTAAGCCATTGTTTATAAAAAAAACCTTGATATAGTAAAAAGATAAGGAATAATTTTTAATTCTGAAAAACAAATATGCCCATAAAGAAGACTTTTTTAAAGACCCCATTAAAAGTGATTTTCTCTATGAAAAAAGTCCATTTCAAATCAGGTATTGGGTTAAAAAAATAAATGTTATCTAAAACTGTTTTAAAGAGGCTTTATTTTCCTAGTTATGTTGGGTTACATTTTTTTAATGTTTTTAAGATTAATAAGAAAAAAAATCATACAGTATATTTAAAAACAATTCAGGCACAAATCCTACATTGTTGAAATAAAACTTATAATCTTAGTTATCGACTGTTAAATTACACCTAGGAATTAAAAATGCATCCACCTTTTGTACAAATCACAATCACGTAAAAAAAATGAATATACATAATTTATAAAAAACATTTTAAATAGAAACAATTTTTATTTGGGTATACAATAATTTTTATACACAAACTACATAAAAACTGACAAAGTAATGTATGAAATACTTACTAATGTCAACTCTTTGTTGAAGACTGAGTGATTGAGCGCTGCGTGAGAAAAAGTTTTGGGGAGTGTGGTGGTGCGAGGAGTTGAGCGTAACACGAGGTCCCGCGGTCAAGCAACAACTGACACTTGGACAAAGTATCAGGAGCATTCTGGAACACCACCAGGGCCTTTTCTGCTGCACACGGAGTGACGGGTCTGTGGCTTATACAGCTGCTTGCAGAGCAGCTCTAGCTGCCGAACCCCCTGAAAGGCGAATCACAAACTCAGTTGTTTTTTACTACATACTATATGTTACCCCTCTGGCTACTTCACTAGTTTATTTGCAATTGGGGTTTTTAAAAAATTGTTTTTTACAAGGTGTACAATAATCTAGTGTGATTGTAAACAAATTTAAATTGGAAGTATACACTGTATGAAATATTCCCCCAGAAGGGTTCATTTTTGGGGGTTTATACCCCCAGTTGAACCTACACTGTGAAGAAAAAAACCGATATGTCATTTAAATTGGTGAATTAGGGTTTCCGGGCGGCACATGCTAACAGCAAAATTTCTACTTTTGGGGGCCCAAGGATAATTCGAAGGTTTTTCTACTGCGGGAGATGATTTTGGGAGTTGGTGGGTAAAAGGGTTTTCTTGCCAATAGACATAAAGGCGTCCCACCCCTCCCCTGCTTTGACTAGAAGGCTGTTATGCTGGCTTCTGTTTTTCCCTGGGGGGGAAAAATTAAGATTAGTCCCCTCCTTTTCCCACAGCGGCCTAATCCCAATCTTACCCATCCAAAATATCCTGTCATTTCCCCGAAGCAGCGCAAAGGTTTTATGGATAGGTGCAATTTTATAAGCTTTTGTCCTAAGAAAACAAAAAATGGAAATATTAAAAAACCCCCATGTTAAAAAAAAACTTTAAATTTTATTGGAAAATTTAAAAAAATTAAATATTTTTCTCTAATTTTTTTAAAAATTAAAAAAAAAAAACTACAGATTTATTATTTCTCTCGTTATTTGACCACTATAGAAAAATTTTTCTTTTTAAAAAATTTTTTAAATTTTGGGTACAAATTTTATTTTTTTTATGAGGTAAAAAAGGCTAAGATTTGACTTAAATGAAAGGACCCTTTTTTCCTCCCCTTCTTACTTTAACCTTCAAATCTGGGGGTTCTGCAAAAAACCCATTTTAAAATTTGAGGATCTGTTTCTGAGTCATTTGGGCCCCAAAAGATAATTTCCCGGAATTTTTCCTGGTTTTGCCTAGCAAAAAGTTTAGCCGTACGTGTTCCCCTGATTCTTCTTCTCTTTGCTGGCAGTATTCATCAGACTGGGTTTGATTCACCTTTCAGACGTTTTCAAAGACCCTGTCCTGTGCATCAAGGGAGGCTAATTGTAATTTTTCCTTTCTTAATTTAGGAGTCTTTACCACCCTTTTTTATATGGGGGAAATTAATTTTTTTTATTTATGAATTCTGAGGTTTTTCTAAGTTTGGATCTAATCTCTTTTTCCCCAAAAATTTAATAGTGTTTTAGTGTAGAAGATAATCACGGGGCTTTGGTTTACCCCAAAAGGTTTCAGAGTAGGTTATTTCTAAATTATTTCGAGTTCGATACAAAATAGAAAAAAAACCAGATTTTTTTTTAGACCCTTTTCACACCCCTTTAAAAAAAAAAAAACAGGGTTTTTTTAGTTCAAAGCATAGACTTTCAAATACAACCCATAACAAAATATTATGAAAAATATATATTTAATACTAAAATTAAATTTTTAACCCCTTTAAATTAACTAAGGTAGTACCTTTTTCCTAGCAAATTTACAAAAGAATAGCAAAATGTAGTCTTTTTTTTATTTAATGGAAAATTATTTTGCTTCATAGAGTAAAATCTAGTTAATTGTAAAAATTATAATTTTGCATTTGAATGTCTCAAAGTCTAGAAAACAGCTTTAAAGGGTATAATAATATTGAATTGCACGTTAAAACCCAATTCTAGTGAAAATAAGTTTGGAAAAAACATAACAATCTTACCAGTTGATTAAATAAACAGTTAAGTAAACTAAGAAGTGTAGTTAAAAAAAGGTGAAGAAGAACTAAAAAGTAATTAGGAAAATCAAGAGAAAAGGGGATAAGAAAACAGAGTAAGGCCCCCAAAAATTTTTGTTTTTGTAAAATAATAGACGAAAAGTTTGAAAATCTGATAGGGGTTAAAAAATGCCTGGGTTTTAACCCTTGGAAAGGTAAAGGAGGGGAAATTAAGTTAAAAAAACTTTAAACTTTTTATCATAGACATTTCCTGATTCAAATTTTTTGTTTATACCAAAAAGAAAGGAAAATTTGTAG
>NW_025789011.1:0-9211 GCF_021130785.1 Homalodisca vitripennis
TAGTTTTCTTATAATAATGGCACATCTACACTAAGCATATCTTATCACGACAGCTCTTGGATAAATTTTGGATGGGTGGGTAGATGTTTCCGAAGATGTTCGAACTCATGTCTTCATTTAAAAACCAGATCTAGGCACCATTCAGAAATACACACCAAGTTACCGCTTTATACAGTGACAAAAGACTGGCTTGGCAAGGCAGCCACTTTAATAGTGATGTAGAACTTCATTCCTGTATTAATTAACCAATAGTAAAGATTTTTGGTTGGTAATTTTCCTTCAAAGTTGGTATTGAAAAACTTGTGGTCAAACTATTTAAAAGGGGATTACATTGAAAATTAATTTAAGAATGTAGCTTTTGAAATTTATAAAATAAAGTTTTGCTTTCACTTTTATTGTTATACTTTTAATGATAAATACAGGTTACCCAATTATTCTTGATTATCATAAGTAGTTAATTTCAATGTAAATGGTAAATTGTTATATTTAAAATGAAAATGGCAATTTTTTCCAGAACGATTTTCCAAATATGTATATTATTGGTGATGTATTATAGAAAACCAGTTTACTCTGTTGTAAATTATACTATTCCAATGTAATGAAAAAAAGTAACTTATAATAAAAATCTTAAAATTTTAACGGTACTTTCCCTAGCTGTAGTACACAATATAACCATTTTTAACCATTAAAATAATGTTATAGAGAGTTGTAGTGTATGGATGATACTCCCTTATTTAACTAGATTAATGTTTTAGGGAGATATAGAAAGTATTCGTAATGACTTCAGGTAGTTTGCTTTATAACAATATACAAATTACTAAACAACATTATTTGTAGTCAAAAACAAATATTGTGGTTTTATGAAATATAAATATTGTGGTTTATCATTTGTTATTGTTCTAATATTTCCTCAGTTGTTGTTTCATTTGTAACAGTTTTATATTTGGAATCAAAATTTGCAAGGCCTGACCAGGGGGGGGGACTGAACAAGTGTGACTGCGCATCCAAGGGATGGCCCTCATCAGGGTGGAAGCTCTCACAGAACATGCCAGATAGTGAGGGCTTTTGTCCATTCATACTTTAATTTATTAGTTGTATTAAGGTAGTAATTTTAAAGGAGTTTTGTATTTCACACTCTTTTTTTGTATTTTTTAATTCAATTTCTCCTACTTCTTTTATTATAGTATTCATCATAAATCTTTTTTTAAAACATTTTTAATATCTGTAAATTTAAAATTTTCTCTTCTTTAGATCTTTAATTGAATTAGATTAATCAGTTAATGAGATTTGGTTACAGTTTAACACAATTCATGCGGCAAAGAAAGCATAATTTATTAGGTGTGACCGTGGATACTGGAAAAATGGTTTATGTAGAAAAAAAATTACACCTTGTAACGGTGGAAAGGGCAGGATTGAAGGTCTAAATGATGTTTCAAGGCCGAAGTTTTCCTGGAACTGTGACGTCTCAAGTTTTGGTCCCTGTACTGGGGCCGGCCGCATACTTGTGCTGGTCCCATACTCTGTCGAAAGTTGTTGTTACGAGCGCTTCTGCTGCTGATATCACTTTACTTGTTTCATTGAAAGTCCAGGGATGGATTGTCACAAATGATATTTCCATTTGTTTTTCTCTTGACCATTGACGTTTACAAGATAGCTCGGCCCCAATTTCGGCCCCCCTGCCGCATATTATAGGCTTATCATTATTCCTTAGTAGGTATAAATATTTATTAAAACACTATATTCCACCATCCTCACACCTATACAGTCCTTTTTACTGGCTAGTTTGACTGATTGGTTATTAAGGGGGCCATTTATAACTGTTTTTGGCAGTTTTTAAGCCTCTGTGGTTTTAATGAAATTTATTAATTTAAAAGTGTAAGTGGTTATGTGTTTGTGATTTAAATTAAAAAAACGTACAGTATTTTTACTAGTGAAAAATTCATAAGTTTATGTTTTTAACAAAATCTTTTCAGTGATTATTTAACAATAAAAGTGTACTTACATTCTGGGCTCCTGTATACATATGTTTTGTCTGAACACATATATTGAAACTGCAAGGGGGGGGGGGGAGAGTTTTTAGGTTGTTTTTGTATAGAGTGTGCTGTTATTAGAAGAGTTATTCCTTTTGAGAACTGTTTACTCACTATAAAATTAAATTTAAATAAGTAGAATGAAAAAATAAAATAGAACTACTTTATTTCAGCTATAACTGGGTATTCTGCCAACATCAAGCTAAAACTTGCCAAAACAAGTGATTGCCAATGTCATTCAGTTAGTGATTTAATCCATTGGACAACTATCACTCTGAACTTCGACGTCCTGGCCATAGACTGGGTGACAACAATCAAACCCCATATTGAACAGTTGAACCTTGAACATATAAACAGGTTTTCATGCTTTTTAAACTACTTTCTGGACAGGATTTATCACAACCAGTTACCATTTTTACTAATGGACAATTTTTTACTGATTAACTTTGCGTTTACATATACTTTTGATAAATTTGTACATTTGTATATAATATCCTGTCTATATATTTAGTTTAATATTTTATTGTTTGTAACTTGGGCACAAATTAAGCTGGGATAAAGTAGATATTGATTGATTTTAAACTGTGAAATTTAACTTTCCACTATGGTTACTCCAATGGGAGAAATATATATAAAACTGATATTTAAAATCAATGACTTAATTTTTTGCCAAAGTGAAAGGGTTTTCCACATTGGCCTGCAAAAAGTAACTTGGCAATGATGATGAAACGTACAAAGAATATATACCAAGGTATGAAAATTACTCTTTTTTTCAACAATTGAAACTGCTTTTTCGTTAATAAAACTGATATTTGTTAATTATAACGAATGTAAAATGAAATATACTCTCGACTCTGTGCAGCAAAAAAACATAAAGAAAAGTCACAAACTGGCTCTGTCTCAGTTAGAAAAATTGGATAAAAACACAAAGGTGTTCAATCATCAAATGCCCACATGTCTCATTGCTAGTAAATACTGAAGAGATGGAGTAATACATTAAAATGGCCCCCGTTTTTGAAGGTAACTTGAAAAACAACACAAACTTTTGACTACACAGGATGTTTCAAGCTTTTTGGAAGACTTTAAACCCAGAGATCTCTACTTTATGGGAGGGCAATTGAATCCAAAAATTACAGCAATAAGCTGTGGACGGTGGATTTGGAAACATCTATAAGTCTTTGCAGCAGAAGCTGGGGTGGTGTACTCCTTGCTGAAAAACAGCAGATTGGAAAAAAGACTTACATATGATGACTCTAAAAAAATTCGCAACTGGCCAAACAAATAATGGGACTCAACCCAGCTGGGTGGTACTGAGTTACCAAAACACCAAACTGAGGAGCTGGAATAAATGAAAAGAGAATTATTATTACAAAAGCCGAAATGCGAAACTCTTTGAATCTATAAATCAACTGGTAAATCAACAATGTAAAGGAAAAAGGAACTACGGGACCCAACTTCAAACAATTTTTGAAGAACAAGATCAAGAAAAAGGAAAAGGCTATCTGCTGCGAGTATGTATTAAAATGAATTATCTCAACTTAAGCGCACTATAGCGTATATGAAATCAAATATAATTTTACTCAAGAATGCCAGGACCAAAACGGTTCAAAAAATGTGAGGGAAACCCAAACGGATAATGCCATTTTCCAATCCATCAAATCGTACCCCATTCCCTTCGTAACACAAATTTGTGCAATTAAAACTGTCGCCAAGACAACAACAACAAATTGAAAGGCAATGCAAGGAAAAAAAAATTGGAAAGTCAAACAACACCTGGACACATTAACTCCCACTGAGTTTTGGAAATATGAATGTGCTTACAAAACCTCAGATCGGGAAATTACAACAGAGCCCACAGGAGATGTTAGAGTTATGTACATCCTCATACTAAAATGCAGAACGAAGAATTATCTGGGATCATAAAAGAACCTAGAAATACACAGGACCTAAAATATCATTATTCTGTCAATTCCATTGTAAAGGCCTAATTCGTTAAGGAAACAAAGAAGCGGAAAAAACACCTACAGCGTGTCCCATGCAAGGAGCAAGAGGTAATGCTCAACACAGAGATCTACAATGAACACAACTGCGGAGCAGAATATTGTCTTTCAAAACCAACATGTTGGAATTAATACAACACAGGAATTAAAGCTTTTTTGTAAAACCTCCCCCATAGTACAGCAATACCTAGAGGACAACATAAACAAATTCTGTAGAAGAAATCTTCCTCAAAGCATACTGAACACTACAAAATAATAAACAACAAAAATAACTACCCACACCCAACCCCTCTCCCTCTTTGAACAAGAACTCGTCATGATGAACAAACCCACCAAACCAAAACACCTCCAATGAACATGTCGATGAGCAGATCTCCACAGACCATTAACCAAAAAACTCTCCAGAAGAAAAATATTTCGTCTTTTTTTAGAACAAGGGCCAACTAGAAAAGAAAATTAAAATTAGCAATCAATAACGCCCTTCAAGTTTATACTGCATCAGAACATCAAACCTCTTGTCTAACCAGAACGAAAAATCTCCAGAAGGAGCTTCTCTCCAAAGTAAACCCTTAGTGACCTTCCATCAGAATATTGAGACCGTCTACAGCAAACAAGGTTGAACCGTCTAAATATCACTGTCTCTGCTCGACTTAAAAACATTTGTTCAACGGTCTTGACAAATCAACTTCCATGGAAAATGGAAACCTTCCTCTAAATTACACGTTGACAAAGCAATTTTCAGTAGAAGTCATCATAAAAAAGGGGGTGGTGTTGCCATATTCGCTCAGAAAATCCAATGAAAGCAAAGTGCAAATCGGTTCAACCTAAGAGGCAACACCAGCACATCAGAACTGCACTTGCGAAAATGGCAGCAGTTTTTTGAAAATAAACCTTGGATAATGGAAGATGTGCTTATACGTTTGGGTGTGTTGTATCGCACCACCAAGTGCCCCAATTGAAGAAAGCTCTAAATCTTCTGTCATAGGCCCATGGAAAAGAATTTCCCTTTGGGAAGTGATGCTGTCTGCAATTTTGGGAGAAATCAATGTGGGATGGGCCCTCCTAAGCGTTTGTTTAAAGAGAATTCCTTGATCTCAACCGGAGACATTGGCCATCTTTGACATTAAAAGACTTTAATTTTCCAGCGACCAGAATCACTCGAAAATATACCTCCTCCTCAATCGATCTATTGGTAAATGTAATTTTTATCTAATATTGAACAAAGATCTAATAGAGGTTGAACATACTGAATACCCATCTTATTTCTGATCACACAGAGAGCCAACCTGGTGGCACACTCGAAAATAACCATTCAAGTCATTGAGCAACAAAATTATTGTCTACTGCTGAGAAAAGTTCCAGTAATGGAAACTTACTGAAAGCTCAAAACAATTAGCTTGCAGAGCAAGCATGGGAGGAGGGTGTACCAGGCTGTGGGTGTGGTAGAGGTCCTACTCAAATTTTCTTAACATTGTGACATCAGCCTCTTGAGAAACCTCACATGTCCCTCATAAGTCTTCAAGAGCCAGACCTAAAGACCAAACGCTGTTGTATAATAATGATGAAGCCTCAAGCGAGTTAAGTGTAAAATTTATTGAAGCCAACAAAACGGTCTTCTCTTGTGCCTGGAGGGACTGCGGACAAAAAAGAAACAGCAAATGAAGAAAAAAGGCAGTATGATCTCCCATCTTAAAAGCAATTGAAGACGAGAAGCCAATGAAAAACCTCATAGACTGAACTCTTCAAACAGAAGCCAAAGCAATGTGGGAAGGGTAGTAAACACAGAAAGGGCCCTCTCAAAAAACAAAAAGCTCCTCATGGAAACTTAACAACGAGCTGAAGACATGGTTTGAACAATATAATCTGATTCATAGTGGAGCGATTTTTAACTCTTACTTTTATTGATATTGCTGAGGAAACATTGCTGTCTGCAAACCCCTCTCAAAAACCACGTCTGAGAATGATAATACAGCTACCCAGTTGTATACGGGCCACTTGCTAATCTCCCCATTAAACGAACCACACAAGAAGAATGTGGCTATAAAAGTCATAAGAATCCACCTGACCTCTCATCATTCATATTTGGAATTGATGAGATTCCCTCTATAAGTTGCTGAAGTTCTGTGAACAAGAGATATGTGGGGCCTCTAAACACATGTGGAGTAAAATAAGTCAATGAACCAAGGAGTGTTTTTCCGTTCTAAAGATGAAAAACTAACCGTAGAGGTCTACCCCATTAACAACAAAAAGGGGCGACACTGATGGACATAAAAAAAACTTTAGGCCATTATCATTGGTCTTTCCAACTTTCTCTAAGGTGGTGGAAAGAGTGGTTTACTGAGTTTTCAACTTATGAAACCACCTGCAACATTAACAACCTACCTCTCAAAGGTCAAACATGGGGTTCCTTCCAGGAAGGACCAACCATTTACAGCTTTGGTTGGAAATGGTGGACTTTAATGATAGACGAAATTGACTCAGCGGAGAAATACTTATCCGGGTAAGTACAACATCTAGATCTAAGTAAGGCATTCGGACAGTTACTTGATCATGATCTTATCATAGGCAAAGCTTGATGACTTCGGAATTACAAGCAACCTGCTACTTGGTTGGTTCACAAGTTACCTCTCAAAGATCGAACGCAAACTGTTGTTATAAAAGAAACCACCTTTGGTGTAAATTAGAAGTCTGAGATCAAACGTTGCAAATAAAGTGTGAAAAAGAGGCGTTACCCCACGGCTCAGTAATGGGACCAGTGCGGTTGCTCTCTTTGTACGGAGCGGGACCTTCCCAGCAACAGTTGGACGGCGATCAGTCATGCTGTAATATACGCTGCTGATACAGTTTTGATGATACAGTTTTACTCACCAGCAGCACACAATCATCTGAGCCCTTAGAAATCTCTGGCTTCATTTCTATCAAGGTGTAGAGCCGAAGTGACTATTGCATAGCTGAACGAACTGGTTAATTCCCAAACGAGGAGAAGGCAACTCATCTTCATTCTTAGGAAAAAAAAAAAGCAGAAGTATCCGGCGCCAGGCCCAATGTTCAGATTGTGGACTCTACCAAGGCGACTTGGGAGTAAATTTCCTCGACACCTGTCCTCTCAATTGGAAATCTGCATATAGGACATCCTCTGTGGCCTTAAACTTGGGTTTCTGCCAATTTTTGCACTAAAATGAGTGAACTCCGTCTGTCACCAGAGAAAAGCAGTGAAAAATGTCATATACCACGCTTTATCTCGAATCCAACCTTAGATATGGCTTCATACTTTGGGGTGAATTCCTTCATGGCCAAATACTTGCAACTGGGTTTTTCTAGAGTGCTCAAAAGTGGCGCCATAAGAGCTATGAACAGGACTCCCACCTAGAGGAAAGAAAGCGTGCAGGGAAAGATTTCGAGATCTTCAGATATTCACTGTTTCGCTCTCCATGTACATTTATGAGGTTTATGCTTTATGCCTCTTCAAACAAAGAACCTGAAACAGAAACTATGGATATTCCACATATCACCAAACACGATTTGCCAGGAACTTTCAATATCCCTGCCCACCGCACTGTACTTTACTCTAAGAAACCAATCATACGCCGGCGCCAATGCTTCTCAATCTTTCTTTTCCGGCAAGTAACCATGGATGTTCCAAGCAAGAAACCTTTTAAGAAATGTCTGCGGATTTGGTTGCTGGAAGATCCAAGTCCTACAGTATGGAGGAATTCTTTGAACGATGCTCACGTCGGACGTTTCTTAGAGAAGAATTTGAAAATTGACCTCTTGTTAAAAATAACAAAATAAAATGTATTTTTTTTGACACCATTCTGTGTTCTCAATGATACTCGAAATAAAAAGCATATCTGCATTCTGTATTCTGCAGAGAGTCCCCCAATGGTAAGCTTCCAACGCAATGAACCATGCACTAGGGCCAGGCTTTTCAGGGCATGTTACACAATGGAAAGCAGTTTTCAAATTTGGTTTGCCATTTTTCGTGCAATGCCTGCATTTCTTTCTCTTGGTAATGACTGGACGTTTGCCTCTTACGGACATTGGAATTTTGTTCCTATCTTGTGAGGCCTATTTCTCTCATTCATTCCCTTCATTTTTTGACTTCTTTTTTGACCTGGAGTTTCAAACAACATTTAAAGGGATGCGGTTTACAAATGTCCTTTGATCAACTTCTATCCAAATCAAAAATATTAATAGCGTAATTTTTTGGGTTGTACAATGTCATGTCAGTTTGATTTGCATTTATCCAAAAACATCATTTGTATTGTATGTACAAAGATTTTTTTTATACCACCCTGATGGTTTTTCTTTCAAATGGGTGGTATCACCATCATCTAATCAGTACGATCTCTCCATATGAGCATTGTATTTTACTATTGGGAGAGGTTTTAGGCATAATACGACCTCTTTTGTCCACCAAATTCCAACCATTTTCGTTTTCGTGTTCAGTTTAGATGTATAAAGACCCGACCTTTTGTCTTTCCAAATGTTCCCTAATCATTAACACGCTATTTGGCATAGGCGTTTGCAATTGTATATCCACCTCTTGCATTCAGGGATTGATTGGTTACGTTCTTGGGGTTTTATAATTTCTCGACCAACACGTAATGTCCACCGTGATGCCTATATGTTTTTTTCAGCTAAATAATTTATTCGAAGCAAGGGCGTAAGCTGTTAATAAAAAAGTTATGCATATTCACTGAATGGCCTTGCCCCCAAATACAATCCTTCAAAAGGGTGTAAAAATGGATCAACCCATTCTCCGTATGCCCTACACCACCTAACGGTAGTATCTGATTTGCCGTGTGTACATGTTAGGAATCTAAGAATAAATTTTTAAAATCCCTGATGCTCTGTTAAAGTGTAACACATTTGACACCAAACCTTTGTGCCTTTTGCCTATTGATGCCTTTTGACGGAAGTGTAATCTTTCTTCTCCACAGTACCATAGGCCCTCATCGAGAGATAACTTTTTTTGAGGGTTAGTAAACACTTCTCATTTTGTCCAACGACAAAATGTGACAAAACAACAAGACCTACAAGACTTCAAAACAGTAATCTACAACGAATTGAAGTGTTTTCTATGGAGTTTGCCTGAGTACCGGGGTCAAGAGCATTGTCGTTTGTTTTGCAGATAATGCAAACAACGCATAAAAATGGACAAGAACCTATCCCTCAACA
>NW_025789012.1:0-9265 GCF_021130785.1 Homalodisca vitripennis
ATCAATTTAAAAAAATAAGGAATTGAAAATCAATAAATTTGAACGTATATACCTCGAAAAAGGAAAATAAATAAATGTTAGTTAGTTGCAAACACTTTGAACTAATTAAGTTGTTTATGTTTTCAAGCATCTCCTCTTTCCTACCCTCCCCCAACACGACTGCGTTATAGAATCGCCCACTGCCACTGCGTAAATGTGTAGACCCGCTCAGTCAGCAATTCGGCAATTACATTGTTACATTTTAAACAACATTTCAACTGATTTGTAAATGTTCTTTATTAATCAATATAGAAAAGTAAAAACTGTTGACACTGCTGAGATAAAAAAAAACCACCTAAGTAATAAGAAAACCGTAAAATTTCAACATTTCTCAGTTACTAAATAACGTTCCAACGATAAAACATTAACTTAAAATCAATTAATTAATACAAAGTAAAAAACAGTAAACGAGTTGAAATGTCTAAAAAATCATAAAACCTCGACTTAATCTAAATACACTGAATCATGTTTCAACGTTCCCTTATTCATAACATGTAACGTTAAAAACAAAATGTTTTACTCAGTACCCTAATTACTGAAGTTAATTAAGTAATATAAATACATACTATTCTCACTTTGAAATATATAAAAAATCCTCAATAATGGGACAATCATAATCATACAGCATAAACTTGACTCAATTCAGTACTGAACTAGACGATCAAAAGTCTTCTCATTTCAGAGCTCGATTCGCACAGTTTATCAATAACCACAGTTATTAATGTTAATCAATATGTCTCTCTCCGTGTGCATCAAAACAAATGCTTCTAAATTTTCATCAGTCATTGTTGCTCTTTAATCTCGTCTTTATTAACTTTAACTTCGGAAAATACTCTTTCACAAGACACCTGTGTTAGTGGAATCGTTAGTAAATATTTGTAATACTTTATACAGTTCTGTGAATTGAAGAGAATACATGTTATAGTCTACTATTACTTCAAATGCACATTTGATACACGAGTTACACTTTTGTTTTCACTGTGCAAGCTGAGAAGTCCACAATCTCTTCACCTACTGTTTCTTCATCAACTTCAAGTGGATTTAAGACTTCTTCCGTGTTTTCCGTTTCCTGGTTTCCTGAATGTTCTCAGAACTTTCAATCTTGCCGGTAGAATAATCCTGCTCAATCGACTTCCTGCATATGCTCGGCCAAACACTCATGAACGTTATTAGTTCTTCCCTTAGTTTATCTTTGTCTACAAATTGAATTAACTCACTTACTTTTTCCAACGCATTTTCTGGTAGTTTTTCCTTTCATTTCTTCAAATCTTCTAGGGTCGAAGACAGCTAAGTTTAAATACAACAGTTTATGCTTGGCAAAACGAGTTTCCATCGTTTGTATTATAGTGTCTACAACACAGTTATAGACAGTTATCCTGAAAGAAGTATCTTCAGGAGAAGAGGCAACACTTTCATCACTACATTTTTCACCGGCCATTTTTTTACTTTCCTTGACCTTGGCTTTTTGAATGTAGTTTCCATCATCAAATCTTTCAGATCCTCAAATTCTGAGGACGCCTCGATCTTCTCATTGAATTTCCTAACGAATGTGTGTGCTGCTTCTAGAGTTTCATAAAACCTATTTCCAGCAGGTCTTTCAGTTGCTGATTCTATTAGCCTCCAAGGCTTGAGCAAAGTCAAGATTCTTCGTTTGGAGGTAGTCTGATAAACGGTGTAGTAACTTTAAATATTTGCAGGAAGGTCATTGCAATAATTGTTGTTTCAAACTTCTAGAAACTTACTAAGAAGTCGTGTTACACTACTCCTGACTATAGTGTTAAATTCAGGGGACAAGGAAATCTTTTGTAACGCTAACAGTCAGTTCATGGAATACATGTTTGGCTTGATGTGAAGGGTCAACTGGGGTGCTTGTTGTCCAATTATCAATCCTGCCAAATATCTTAGTGGTAGCATCACTCTTACTCCGCCAACGTGTAGCACCAATAGTGCCGAGTTTAAAAACAGGATTTTCTGCTGAATAAAACTGTTGTCTCTTTAATGATTCCTTTAAAAATACTTGTGCCTCTTGGAGCAAACCAAAAAATGTGATCATTGAAGGAAGTATTTGTGCTGTATCAGTAAGAACTAGGTTTAAAACATGAGCGTAGCCCCAAGTGTGTATATGGTTCGGAATTCTTTCCGACAATTTCGCAGTTAAGCCTGCATAGGCTCCACTCATATTTGAATATTTGACGCCCCATCAAAAGCATTAGCTATACAATTTTCCACTGGGATTCCGAAATCTTTCAATGTATTTTCTAAAGAATCCATCAGAGCATCGGCTTTAGTTGATGATACACATTGTAAAGCTATCAGTCTTTCCTGCACTTTGCCTCCGTTTACGAACCGAACAACGTATGAACATTGATCATTCCTTGATATGTCTATTGTAGTGTCCATTAAAATGGAGAAGTTTACCGCTTCCTTCACTTGAGCTGATATATTACTTACAATTTCATTGCGAATAATTTTAACAATTTTAATCAATGTTGTATTGCTGAGAAATGTCACGTGGCTACCTCTTCCGACTACCTTTTTCTTCTCTCCTGTTTCCTTTTTAACTCTTTTCTCGAATGATTTTTGGCTTTTCTTCGCAACTGATGACAGATCATTTTTCAAAGTCGAATCATACTTGCTGAGTAGAAATAAAATTTCTAGACAGTTACCATGGGTTAACTGATTCGTCATTAAATGTGCGAGCTTGCTCTGCCGAGGCACGCAAAGGAAGCCCTTGTTTTCCAATCAATTTTAACATATCAACAATAGCCTCAATAATATGCCTTCTTTCCATCACCTCTTGCTTTATATTTTGTAATTGGTCGTGGAAAAGAAGATCATAAGTAGATTTCTTGTTCTTCGCTGCCAGTGCCATAAACGATGTGACTGACTACATGTGGCTTGAAGCTTTCATGTTGTTGAATCCTCTGATGAACATGTCTCCATTGAAGGAAACAGGATTTTTCCGGACATTTGCCATCGTTCAGTGAAACAAGAAAACAGTAACACTAAGTTTCGAGATCTGCAATCTGATCTCTTCTTCAGGTAAAGAACTAACCTAATACATAATTACAAAACTAGCTTAAAATAAACAAATCTTACTAAAGCGTTGTGGCACGCCTAAGTCAGGAATCAGAACCTACATGTTGTTTGTCAACTTCACTAACTCTAAAGACATGCACTTAATACAAAACTATACCAAACACTAATCATTAAAACTAAACTACGGAATACAGGTCACAATACGTCTTCACTCGTCTACTAACCATCTACGACTGACCAGAGGGACTAGCCAATGGTAATCGTGACGGCTGGCTAAAACAAGATGGCGGAAATACAAGGGAAGGGGGACAGGAATGGGCCCTTTCGTTATTATTGGTTCATGCGAGATGAACTTCTTAAAACCATATTGTGACTCCGCATTGGTTTATTACAAATATCCGATCCGTTTGATACTTTTGGTTTTCTCTTTAGTTCATTTTTTAGAATTGGCAACCAAAGCGGCCTAATCTCGACTGATGGTTGACTGATTGGTTGGTCTGCCAATTTAATGTATGTTGCCTCAATTAATTTCCTTTTTATTTATTTATTTATTTTCCAACGGACATACTCCATTTTTACATTCAAGATCCATAATTCAAGATCAATAATTACAACTTAACCTTAAACCAAAAAATTACCTCAACAAAAACATGTGAATGACTGAATGGAAATATTACATAATACTCTAATGCAAGGCATGATATATGCTAGAATAAAAACGTATTTAAATGTTTTAAAAACTATAAACAATACCATAATGAAAGAACGCAACAATAAATAAACTATAACAATAGAAATAACATAATAACAGAAATAACTTAATAACAGTAACAACAGAAAAAACATAATAAACTATAAAATAATATAACAGGGATATTCGTAACAGTGTTTCAAAACAGCAGACAGTAAAAATAACAATGGTAAATAGACAAACTATGACATACAATAAAACCGAGAGAATGAACAAACATAGACATTAAGTGGAGGCATTTACGTTGGCAGCACCTGCACCTTTCACTTTCCACTTCAATGATCTCACGCCATCATGGAACAGGTCGACAGTTATAGGCAGGTTGTTGCCGGCCCTCTGCAGGCGAGCCACCGTGCTGTTTGCTGCATAGTTTGTGCCATAGTGTTGCCCTGATGGAAGAGGTTACATTTGGAACGAGTGGCTCGGATTGGGTGGTCTTGAAGATTGAGGGACGTTTTGAAGGAACGTCCGGGCAAAACCCATTCTCACCCGCTTCACCAACTTATGGAGAACCACTACAGGTCGGCTTACAGTCCATGGCGGAGAAGTATCAAAGATGTTCCAGTTTAAGTCTGGGCGTACATATCATCAATTGGTACTTGTTGGTTATTGGTATCCATTTCTGACACCCACCAAAACGGATGAATTGGAATAAAAACGGACCGCCTGAACTCGTTCAAGATTCATCACAAAGGTACTTTGCTTTAGGTGTGGATTTCCAAACCAGTCGATCCATATTCCAGAATCTGGGCGTACCCAGGGCCACAGTATATTGTCCTACAGGGCTACCATTATTTGTTATATGTTTAGACAAAACGGGAGATTAAAAACCCAAGCATTCTGTTTTTCCTTTCGAGCAAAATATTATGAACGTGATGCCTCAGAGGCCTAAAAATTCTGTGTCAAGGAGTTAATTCCCAAATCTCTCACTCTTGTCAGCCTTTATACCTCTAGCGATGGATTTTTTCCCCTTGACAACAAAGTCAATTTGTATATTATAGGCGAAGTGCACACGGTTTTTTAAAAAATGAGTATGGCTTGAACCATTTCTTGGCGTTTAGTGGACCAATTTGTGTTTATTAAAGCAACCATTTCATCATACGCCATGAAGGACTTATCTTGAAGTGATTCACAATCGCGCAAAACAGTGGAGTAATCTGTGGAGTATAACTTGACAATTCGTCCGCAAACAATAGGCAGGTCTACTGTTGATATTCAGAGGGAAGATCGTTTATTAAAGAGTGCGAAGAGATAAGGTCCCAATGAATAGAGCCCTGGGGAACAAACCGGGAAAGGTGAGAGATACAACTCAGAGGAATATTGAAGCCAGCAAAACTTCACTGCAAGGCCTGCGATCAGAAAGGTAACTCGACAGCCAACGAACTGAAATGTCATCGAAAACCAAGCGCAGAGAATTTTTCTTGAGTTAATAAGGCATGGTCAACAGTGTCAAAGGCCTTGGAAATAAAGTCCTTAAATATATTGTATCCAGGCTGTTTTGCCCATTAGCAAAAAGGCATTCTGCACCTGAGTTCTGGAGGGGTAACATTAAGTTTGATTAGAGTCGACCTTCCTGGTGAGGAAACCGTGTTGCTGGAGGACAGGTTAAAAATCTGAAAGCAATCCTAAATCATTATTCGGATCAAGAAATAGATCCTCAAAAACTTTGGATTATCGCACACTCTGAGAGAATGGCGCGAAATGGGCCTTGTAATTTGTGAGGTTGATGTCAGTCAGGTCCTGTATTTATGGAATGGGAGAACCACGTAGGCTGCTTCTTTGGAAACGACCTCAGGACAAAAAATTCCCATCGCAAAGTTTGAAGTATTAAATTTGTGGACAAAACTGGAATCGGCCAAAGATGTGCTTCTGCTGTTACTTGTGAAGTACCCCTGGTGGAATACCATCAGGGCCACCAGCCCCTTTTTTGTCATCAAGGTTTCTAAGCTTTCTCCAATACTTCTTCAGGGGTTGGAAAAATCATAAGCAACTTTCCGGGTCACCGAGATGGTAATAATCCGCTTGGAACAAAGGACCCCTCACGTTAGGCTTCCGTGAAAATAACCGAGGAGAAGGAAGTCCTTGAATTGCTTCACAACATCGCAAGAGGCTCCTCAGCAACGACTTACCATTTGTGGCAACAATCTGACGAGAGGGCACAAGAACGAAGATTTTTCTTTTGTGCTGGATAGAGGTTGAACATAGGGACTCCATAAATAAACGGAAAATTGGTTGGGGATTCCAGCATTCCACCCTTTGTTTATATTGCTTGGCGATAAATCCCAGGCAGCCAAAGACCTACACCTTGCTCTATATATTAGCGAATCTGGGAATAATTTAGACTGCTGGACGGACAGTGGCCTGTGTTATTTTTTTATGTAAACATTTTTTTTGATTATTATTAAGTCTTTTTAAGATAAGGTGGAAAAACCATATTAGGAAACGGAGGAGTTAGCCAATTTCTTCTTACTGGCTGAGTTTAGCCTTTTACTATATTTGAGAAAACTGTAGGAGATAAAGGAATTTGTTGCCTCTGTTAAGGTCCCGTCGAGTTCGCGGACAGTATTGCGATGAAAGTCAGTTAGTTAACAACGACGCTGATGACCGCCCATTTCATAAGGTTACACCTGATTTCAGATCATATATGTGTCATTTTGATAGCACAATGAGATTGGTTGATATGTCGGTTAGTGGATACATCAAATGGATAAGGGTGGGTAGGTGTCATGCCCCCTCCTCTACAACCGGACAGCCCAGATTATCAGCTCTCCAGTTGATAACATTAATATCTTTATTAGAAGTCAGAAATCAGGTCTCCAAACTGACGTCTCTGCTGTTATAGATTTGATTGATTTGGTAAAGCTGAAAACAGTCCATCAGGTGGACCGTACCACTCTTGGCGCTGGGGAATGCGTACCAGTTGACCATAACCATTCCAATCAATCCCGGGAAGGTTGATGAAATAAACAACGACAAACCACAATCATCGAATCTTAGCCCCGTTGACATTAGTGGCCCCTCTATTGACTGTAACAAACTATTGTATCTGGAGAGGGAGGCTGCTGAGGAGGGATTGTAACAAGCTACTAGGGAGCCATGAGGTGTATTTGCAGGGCTTAAGCTCATATGAGAAGGTTGCTCAATATCTTTGATTTCAGAGTAGAGTTGAGTTGAGTTGATAGCTATCCCTGATGGACACCAGTACTCCCCCCTTACCAGCCTTAGAGCTGCCTCAGTGGAGACCTATCACATCTATAAAATTGAGAATTTCTTAGGCAACACCTCAGCATCGTCATCGTCATAACTGACAAGTTTGTCTCCGCCAATTTGACAACGTCCGAATGTTAGACATAGTAATTGAGGGGGGACTTGAATTCATGCAGTTTGACTTCTCATTCCATTCACCATTTTGGATAGTAAAAATAAGTATGACCGTTGGATGGAAAACTAGTTTTTTGTCTTCTGAACTCTCATCGGCACCCCATTCTGATTCTTAATTGTTTAAATCCTTCTCCCCAATCCTCTCTCTGACAGCTTAGAGAATTTCGAAGTTCTTGCAAGTGATATCTCTCATTGGACAGTTCGATCAACGGTGACCACTTCAACAGCAACTGTCAGGGAAGAGACTGCTAAGTTTGGGAGAATCAAAATTTTGTTAAAGAAGCTGATGGCCTCACTTGTTGTCACCAAAGGAAAACCCTTCATCGGACGAGGTTTTCCGGGCTTCCCTTTACCAATTCGAACTATCTTACTAATATGTAGGTCCAGCTCACTTGGAGGGACTTTGAGGACGGCATCCATTTTTCCCTTATTCATGCTGGTATTTTACTTCTTGATATCTATATCAGACGATTAGGGTTGGTTATACCATATAGTATAGCATTCTTTGAGCGCTAGTTCCGTTCATTAACTTCAGCAATGACAGTTTCCGAATCAAGTGGCTTATTATTCTTTAATTTCATTTATAATCAGCAGCCAAGGGATGAAATCATTGACGCGTTAGCGAAAACTCTTGGCTCATGCTGGGATTTAATTGGTCTCTAATTTTACCTACATTCCGGACTTTATGGGCTTCAATTCCATCGGAGACACCGCCGATCTGTTCAATTTCTCTTTGTCCAGCCCTCGATTTGTTGTTACCATCTGTTTGTTTACGCTCGGAAGTTAGAGCCAATTTGGGGTCATCAGTTGACGGTTTACAGATCCACTCTGCTTACAGTTGCCATTTCTTGTTTAAAGCTCCTAGGAGGAATGAGTAGTCACACCAGTTTTAGTTAAGTTAACGCAAGTTCGGTTGAAACCAGCAGCTTACAACCTCCGTCTCACGCAATGCCCTCTTCAAGAATACCAGGGGAATACTAGTCTCATACACACCATACAAGCGGTCGAAGCATATGCCATTATGTAAGCGATTGTAGTTCAAACAACTTTAGGAAAGTAGACGTATAATTTTGCGAGATGTCCTCGATCTCTGGAGCTACTCGATCCACACCAGTTTGATCAAACTCAATCTATGAGGACAGAGATTGTTCCACAAACGTTTTAGTATAGTATCTGCAGGATAGAACCGAATATGCATCCAGAAGGCAGGTGGCAAAAAAAGATGTTACACGTTATTTTGTTTATGGGAGTTGGCCAATTGTGAGTGGACGTTACCGACCGGCGTTAATGATGTAATGACATTTGACTGTTAGTTTTGCCTGCATGAACCACGACAAGTGGATTGCCAAGCCAGGAGAGTGAAACAAAGTTATGTGAGGAAAGATTTAGATGCTTTAAGAAGGAACACAAAAATATTCAGTGACAGTGGAAAAAACTTATAACCGAACCAATGACCGAGTTCTAGCGTGCACAGGAGTCCCGACAACTGACAAAAACAAGGTAAATTAACCAAAATAAAACCGAGAGCAACAAGCACGTCAGTCACCACTTTCAGCCATCCACAGAGAAAAAAAAAGAAATGTGGTTCCTTTTGAAGGAAAAAAAAAAAAGGGAAAATCCCTTTTGAAGAAATGTGGTTCCCGACTGTATTAATGTGGGCCTTCATCCCAATTATCATTATGATGGTCTTCGGACCAACAATGGTGTGCAATTTTTGACTTTTCTGTGAAAAATAACCTTCAAACAAAGAATGTCTCCATTCATCAAATCCTGAGCAAAAACTTGATTGGACGTTACTGTAAACTAAGCAAATGAAGGAATACAGTTTTTTATTGCTCCTATTAAATGACAGCCACTGCCTTGGGAACGAAAGGCCATTACGTTTTTTACGGTAAATATCTTTTTCTTTTCAAGAAAAGGCAAGTCGTCTTCCTTGGGTTGATAAGGGTGGTATCGGAAAAAATCTGATAATTCATCTAAGTTGGGCTTGACAAAGTAATCTTTCTCTTTCTGTGATTCAGTTTGTTCTTGTAGAACAGATGGCGGACGAGTAAA
>NW_025789013.1:0-9347 GCF_021130785.1 Homalodisca vitripennis
CCAATTATTGTGGTTGTTGGACACACTTTAAACACTGATAGTGTCTGGTCCTTGTCAGGCCTCACTTATCTTCATTACTTGCCAGATAGTGCTCGCTTGTCTTCTCAGTATCTCGTGTACGGTGGACTCGTTTAATTTGGCTTCATTATTACAGCTCTTTTTTTTTTTTACTAGAATCCTCTTCAGCCCGTTTTTTGGAATGGAACTGGAATAAACCTAGTTCTATTAAGACGCAATAATTTTGGATTGAGCTGTTTTGTAAATGTTAACTATAACACGTGAATAAAAATGAGGTGCGATATCCACTATATGTCCCTTTTTTTGATTATTGTATCGTATACGGCACTTTAATTGGGCTGAATGCGGTTCTAACGAAATTCCAAATGCTATTTACAAACCCACCGTGTAAATCGCAAGAGTCAATATACTTGTGTTTGAGAATGTATCAACTTTAAGGTAATACTTGAATCTGTTGAAATAAACAGGGAATGTATGCGTTTTTCCACATTTTACAGAGTTATCATAGTTATATTAATTGTTAGTTTTTTTTAGTTTGGGTCTTATTAGAACAGTGACCATTAGCTTTCACACAAAAAAATACGAACAGACAATTTTTGAAATTCCAAATGACCGCGTTATGTTTCATCATTTAAGATTTTTAGGAGGAAAAAAACTAATAACAGCAAGTAACGTTAAGACAATAGTTTCCTTAGTAAGTGAAAACAAAAAATCAGTTTGTGTAGTAATTTGATTAAATAAGCAAAATCACTGGTACACTATTTAAAATATATTTGCAATAGAAGTTTAAAAACCAATATTTAAATACGTGTTATCATCTGAGAACCATCTGTGCAATTTTTAAAATGACAGAAGAACATTGTTCTCAAAAGGCCTGAAGGACGATTTCTGGATTGCCATTCATGTACATTTGTTGCGAAACTCTACCTTTATTACCTTTACATCGGTATTGAAAATGTTCACTATCGGTTCCATTGGGAGTTGTGATTTCTATTTCTCAAAAAAGTGACCCTTTTAAATTGATAGTATAGGCTAAAAATGAAAACACAGAATAAACAAATTGGGTATATTGTGGAGAATATAACTTTTAGCAACTCATCAACAAATTCTATGGGAAATTTTTGAAGCTATATTTGCTTAAATTTACAATAGTGTATATGAATAACAGACTCTACACTCTGCACCTAATACTGTTGACAGTTTTTCGCGTATGATAATTACTAATCATCTGATTATCATAGAGGATAACATAAATTATTTTACAACTAATAAATTTTTAAATGTGTTTTCTTTTTATTAATAGTATGACAAATACCGTTCATCGAATATGCTGAGGTGAAAAGAATTGAATGCGAATTTACTGAAATCATTAGGATTGCCATTCATCTGTCAAATTGTTTATTTACTTTGTTTTGAAACTAACCGTCTAAAAGCCAATTTCCCAAATGTGTTTTGGCCTGCTACATATGAAACAGTGCTAGTAAAGTAGCTGTCCAACTGCCATAGATGTAGCATGTTCAGACATGTGTGAGATACTGTTCACAGACTTACTATGTTGCCAAATCTCTAACGAGATTTTTTAAAGTAGGTACCAGTACTCTTGTTAAAAGTTGCTCTAATTTTGCAGGGCAGTCAGGAGGAGAGGATAGTGTTGCGGAGTGCATCAGAGCCGGAGAGACTGCTGCCTCGGCCAGACTTGCGCCTAGTGGATGGTCCCTCTCCACTCTCAGGCAGGTTACAGGTGCTGCACAATGGGCTTTGGCGTGACGTCTGCTCCAACAGTCGCAAGTGAGTTCAGGACATTTAAACAAATTTTTTAGTTTTTGCAAGTTTTATTTATTATTTATCATTTGAAAATGTATGTAGCTGCATAATAATACGCAACTGAAGAAGCAACGTAATTGAAATCAGAAAGTGCTTTCATAATGACGTTTGATTCTAGCTAAAATATTACTAATGTAATCAATGCCTTGAATAATGTTAAGTGTGGTTAACTTTTTTTTGTTCTCTTAGGTCAAGAAGCTTATACATTGCACTTAGTCCTATAAGAACCTTAGCCCTGCTTCCGGAGTGACAGGATATTCAGGATGGGTAAGGTTGAGGGTAGGGGCTGCTTCCTATCGAGATCCATAAGGAAGAATTAGGGCACTAATCTCAAAGTCGTCTCCCCGGAAGAAGGGGAGGCAAGCTCTGAACCAGCCTCTCCAGTTACAGCAGGCAGGGGGTGGCACACTCTTGTTGAGGCTAGCAAGAACCCCACCAACTCCAACAGTCATCTCCCACAGTAGACTAGACCTACCGAATTGCCCTTGTACCTCAGATTCTCGACATTTGCAGTTAGTGATGTGCCACTCCTGGACATCCATAGGGTTGCCCAAATTTAAGTGACATAATAAGTTTTTCTGTGTCCAGTTGTAGGTTCAACTGGAAGGTGTAAACCAGCCAGAAGTTATCCCTGCTGGGAACTTAGTAATTGTGCTGATGTATACTTGTGTGTTGTTGCAGCTGGACCAGGGCAGACATGGAAGTAGCTTGTCGCCAACTAGGGTGGCAAGGTGGGGCGTGGGCCGGCTGGTACGACCGCCGTACAGGGCCCACTCATCCTCGGCTTCTGTTGGAGGCCCCTGGCTGTCGGGGCACCGAGGCTTCCCTCCAGGAATGTGATTGGAGAAGCAGGCAACTGGGGTCTGGTGTTTGTGGTGGGTTTCCGGCATTTTTTTGTATATCATTAATTTATAACATCTGCTGTAGATTAGTTACAGCAGCTCTAGTCAGAGACCTCTATCAGTATCATCCATAACTAATCATTTGTGGTTCAATACTTTAACACATTGACTGCTGTAGGACTCATTACTTCATCTAGTTAGTCACTCAAATCTTTCGTAATAAGTACAGCCCCACAGTGATGGTGTTAAATCCATAAACCTTCATGAATTTACCCTCTAAGGTTTAGGAAACAAACCATACTATGGAAAGTTGTTCTACGGTCTCTTTTCTAATGAGATAAGACAATTTCCAAAGATTTAACTAAGAAACGAGTTTATAAATACATGTATGAATTTTTTGAATAGAATTGGACAATGCTTAAAAACGCAATACTAAATATTTGTCACAGGATTGTAATACGTGTTATAGTTAAAGGCGAGGTATTTGTTTTTGAGATTTTGTGGATGTTGTTTTGGGGACTTTGCTTTATGATGTAATTTCAGAATTATAGGCACTTCTATTTTTAAATATGGAAATCTTCATATAGTTTTGGACTGTATGAACTAATTGGTTCAGAGCACGGAGTGGTTTTGTATACAGGAAAGTTTGTTGTGTTTCCAAGATGTCTGTATCATGTTATTACTAGTGTCAATTTCAAAGCCAAGTTTGATGTGGTTTATGGATAATAAAGACTATTTTGAAATTGTTTACCAGCCATTTATATATTGCTCCATGTTTTTATCATTGTTTTATGTGTGGTAAAACAATCCTGAGAAAGTTGCGATAACCTGACAAGAATATACGCAACCTTCAAAATGCGTTTTAAGGTAGATTATATTTTGTCTAAACATACTTTAAATCCCAAATCTACCTATAATTCAACTCAGAGCTTTGTATAGGATTGGTGGCTCCTGGGGCAGAAGTGTGGCTCAACGCCCTCTCCTGCAACAAAAATATAAAAATAAATACAGGGTGTCCTCTAACTCTCTGGACAAAGGTATACCACATTATTGCTCAGGTCGACAAACATATTTCACCATATGAACATGGGTCTCTGATGCTTAGTTTCCCATCTGTCTGTCTGTATGTGTTTTTTTTATTTTTTGTAAAATAAATGAATATCTTAAGAAATAATAAACTAAAACTATACAAAATGTGTTTTCAGATGTTTATGATAACAAGACCCAACCACTGAACAAAAAAATATACCGTATGGAAATTATCTTGAGCATTTTCAAAATGGTGGCCATTAAAACTTTTAACTTTGAATATCTTAATAACACATCAATTTTTTTCAAAAAATATAAAAAAAAACAGTTTTTTGAGAATTTTATCACTAATCTAATGACACCAAAATTATTTACATTAAATAATAAATAATTGATTAAGAACAGATTTACTGTGACAAGACATGGTCCACATTGAGAGCTGCCGTTTATTCAGTTTTGTATTTGTTATACAGTAGAGTCCCGTTAATCCGACCTAATTGGGACCGAGCCCTATTCGGATTATGTGATTGTTCGGATTAGCCAGAATTACAGAAAAATACGGTTTTAAACTCGAGAATGGGTCTATTTTGTTATAGAATTATCAACATTGTTTATTAAAACATGTTGTCTGACTGTTGCATTGTATTTCTTGAGAAATAAACGTGTTTGCGAATACTAAGCACATTTACCGTATTTATTGTGAGAGTTCTATTGTTAAGCAATGTGAGCGTACTGGGTATTGTACGGGTTCCAGGCGTTCAATAGTTGTACGAAACTACGCGTCATCCAATAGACTCTCATTAATGCGACAGAAGACAATAACTGAATTTATGTCTTTTAACAATTAATATTGTACTCAATAATAATATCAGTACTGTACGTCCAATTTTTGTTTGATTTCACTTCTTAATACAGTAATTTAACTCATACTTAACCTATAAGTTTCAATTTGGTACTGTATTTAACTTCATTATTTATGTACCTGTACCGTACACAATTTGTCTTAATAAAATACTGTATGTCTATTTAATTAAAGTTTTCTTTGTTTATGTACGAAATGATGCACCCATTTTCATTTTTTAAGTAATTAGTTCCTATAACTGTTCATTATCGTTATAAATAATTCCTCCTGGACCTGTTCGGATTAACCGACGTTCGGATTACACTGTGTTCGGATTAGCGGGACTCCACTGTATATAGTTTTGTATCAAGTGTAAGATTTTGGGGCATTAATGGAATTGATCAACAAAGATCTACTACAAATAAAACAATGAATTTAAGTTGAACAGAATGAGCTACTGATGAAACCAGTTGGTGGCATGAAATTATTATAGTTCTGATGTTGCAGACTACCATCCGGACTTGGGTCTTCAGTGCCTGCCTTAACCACGAGACATCGTCCAGCATAGTGCAGCACTGGAGAGGGGTCAAGTTCCAACGCGCCAGACACTATGAGGCCTTCACACTGGCACAAATACTCTCTTGCGCCTCTCCATGTCTGAGTCAGAAGGCTTAGGCCCTTTTGTGCGACATCCTGGTGGGGGGGTGTAGTTAGGCCAGCACTAATGACTCTTACTGTCTTTGCCCAAAAGATATTACATAGCTATTCCTTGCAGAGCTGTTGCAATAAAGTTATTAGTTTTAATAATTTTTGTATGATTAAATGTTATTAGAAGTGATATTCTAGATATCCTCCAAAGGCCTCTGAATAAACTTATTTATTTATTATCAGCCTTCTTTCCACTTCTCAGGGGAGAGTAGTCTCGTATGAGAAAAAAGTTGGTGAAAAGTCTTGTAAAGCGACTTTAGTGAAATGGAGTTTTACCCTATAAGTAACTTAAATACATGTTTTTAACTTCTTGGTTTTAGATCATAAGAATTCGTTGGTTGAAATGTATCGAAACCAAAACTTTCGAGATTTTTTTTCTCAAATAAATAAAAGAAGTTTGGATCCTGATGAATAATGTTATAACTTTTATAAAAATGAGGATGTCATCATTCTAGAACAAAATAATTAGATTTGTAGAGTCTAAAAGTATATTCACAGGTTATTAATGTTGAATCTTATGGGGTAATCTAGACATGCATTACACCAATAACAAGCATCTCTGGTGTTTTATTTAAATTTGCCCTTATAATCAATATTTAATTTTAAGACACTTAAGAATTTTTAAGTTGTATTTTCTACTGAGATCTGTTATACATAATTTTTTTTTTTTTTTTTTGTTTTTTTTGAATATTTTGTATTTTACAGACAGATTCAGTCATTAAATATTAACCACAAAACAATATGGGACAATAATATAATCAGTTGAGTTACCTGTTCTAATAGGAAAACTGAGAAGGATGAGTTGTTGATGGCCGATGATCTCACCATAAATTTTCTGTTCTCAGGGCATGCAGGCTCAGGGAGAGATTACAATGCTAGTTCTCTGGCGGCGTTGGAAGTGGGAGGGATTATACCACCCAGGACTGTACTCTGTCACTGTTAACCATTCTGCCTACAATGGGATTCAAACTTCTCCAGATCCCTAATGCTCCCACATTAAACGCTACAGAAAATTGTACAGTCAGCAACTAACAGAAGGTGTTAAATCCATAGTTTATAAGTTTTGTTACAAGATAATCTTTCTCTCTGTCCACTTTGGCTTAAAATTATAATAAAAATTAGATATAAACCTTTTTCAAATAACTACTTTGTGAGTATTCTTTGGCCTTAAAATTAGTAATCTTCAACCTGTTAAACTCATTTTCCAGGCTATGGAATTTATAGTGAACAGCTCAATCGAGAGGGTAGGTGTTCATTGAGTGGCTCAAGGAGATAATGGAGAACGGAAGGCAGACGGTGTGAAGTTAACGTTTCACCATGACAGCAGCAGCATTTCCAACGAGACCAGGCATCTTTGGACTTCTGTCAATAAACGTTTTATCGAGACCCCGGTTTTTCCGATGATTCTATCCGCGGTCAAGATCTCGCATTGGCTCAGAGTGCATACAGTCCTGTACAAGAAGGATGTTGCTACTAAGGTATGCTCTTATGGTCCTTTAATTTTTCTTCTAATTTGGAATTACCTATGTTAATATACTGTATACTACATGATGGAAGTGACCATCAACTTAAAGAATTGTTTTAACCCTTTGCATGCCAAGCCCATTTTCCAAAAGTAACTACCCAGAAATGCCAAGGGCATTTTCAGCAGTTTTTGCAAGCTTCCACTAAAATGTATCAAACTTAAATATGTAATCATAACTTTTTTTATTTTTTAAACAGGACCATTTGATGATTTTTTTATAACCATTATTATTTGCTTATGAAAATTGCCCTTTGTTCTTTTGGTCTTAGAGGAAATTTAGTTGCATTAAAATGACTCAAATAATTTAAACTTATAAAAAAATTAAAAAATTAAGATAAAAAAATTTTTAATTTCCAAAAAACATTTTTTTTTTAGCACAAATAAGTGGTTTCAAAAAAAAATTTATTGCTGATTTCCTGTTTACGTATCCTAGTAAACTATATCTAACCCTTAACCTAATTTACAAAATTTCATAAAAGCCTACCTTATATAGAAGTCCAGGTTATGATTTTTTTTCACTAAATGTGACACGAGGCACAGTTTTTTTTGGTGATTTTGCGATGGAACGTTGTAATGTAATGTTACTCAAATATTCACAATTCAATTTTTCCACTGTTAAAAATCACAAAAACTATAGACTAAAAGAGGACTTATGTACATTATTTACATTACACGGATGGAGTCTAAACATCTCGTGTTGTTTTCCAAAAACAAATGGCATGAATGCCATTTCCTTGCAATTTTTTAACCATAATAAAGTCTGGAGACCTCTTCCTAGGACCTTCCAGCTGCAGGTGCTAACTTTACTGCAAACAACCAGCAGTTCCTTTCCATTGTGCCAGGTAATGATTCCAAACCAAAACCATTTGGTCCATCTCCCATCCTGCCTATGCTTTAGTGGTCGATTATTTATGTCAAGCCACTCTTGAACCAAGGTCACGAATGATACTGCTTGTGAACTGGAACCTTGACATAAACTTTTCCAACCAACAATTTTCCTTATAAAATTATATAGGCATTTAGCACTATTCTAGGGCAAATACATTGACAGGTTACCTTTCTTCCAGTACTTTACTGTTCTCCGTTCATCAAGGTAGCAGTAAAGCATCTCGGTCCCTGACCCGTCAACACACCTCCCATGCATCTGTTGTACTGGTCAATAATTTTGCAGGTTATTACTGTAGTTTCTTTCTTCTCGTTTATGTCCTTTTTTTTTTACCTTTTACACAAACATTTTTTATATAAACAGTAGCCTTTTGTTGATAACAACATCCACCGGGTTCTTTTGACTTTTCTTGTCCCTGTACGCTAGCACTCTTTGTCAGGTTGTCTATTTCTCATGTTATCAGAGCTTGGACCTACATCCAACTTTCCCTTCATTCTTTCAGGTATTCCCTTTCTATTTTCTCCTAAAATCGTCCCAGTGATGTATGTTGAGTTGCTAAAAAAAACAGAAATTTTGCAAGAGGAAATCGAATTGAAAAAATTGTCCCGAACAAATGATAGAGCCTTTTCCCAGGTACTGGCCACAATTTGTAATAATGTTTTTACAATCTTTGTAGGCTAGTTCCATTTTTCCACTGTTCCCCACCTGCATCTCTTTTAAACCATAAACCTTTATTAGCAAGTAAAACCTAGGCAATATTTGGTTTACTGAAGATCACATACACATCCACAACTTGTATTCCCCATTTATGGTGGTGTTTATTGGGAAGGTATTGACTCAGTTGCGAATGATTTTTTATTGTAACCAACAAGAACTCTCTGTCAATAGAAATTTCCCTATGTGGAGTGTAGAGGGTCATGGAATAGCCTATTTGCATGGTTCTATGAGGGGTTGGAACTTTCCAGCAGGAATCATAATTCTGGTTTCACCGTGGGGTTTAGCTAAGGGTGCGATTAATCAACCCATATGAAATAGAATTGTAGGTATTTGCCTGAGAAAACTTCGATTTTCTGACTAAACAATTTCTAGGAAAAAAAGGGACTGGACAGTGGTCCTCAATCAGTTGACCAATAACTGTCTGATGGTGGGTTTCTTATTTATCTCCCACTTATTCAATATACAAGCTAGAAAAGCTTTCTCATTTCTGTTATTTTTCCCAATTATTTTTCATCAATAACTGGATTGACTTGTCTATTTTGTTGATGGACATTACTCATTAGGCTCTAGAACAGCATCAGTAATTAATCCTTGATCAGAAATATCAGGCACAACATTTTGGTGGCCTACCTCGTCTACCACTAGGCCTACCTGCTGATGTCGAAAGGCAAGTCTAGTCTCATCAGATGATGGAATAATAATCTGCAATATTGTCAGGGGAAATAATTCCGGGATCTTTCGTCTGTATCATCCGCACTACTGCCTCATTACAAGAATCTGAATCAATATTGGGACGTCATCTGATAGTGAAATATTGTCCCGATAATAAGTCGTCATCTTAGTTCATCCATTCCAACAACGTGCAACTCACCGTTTTCATATAATGGCACCTACAGTGTATTTTCCACTCACTGGTGACTGCTCTCTCCTCTTTTCTCTTATTCATTTTACTAAAAT
>NW_025789014.1:0-8355 GCF_021130785.1 Homalodisca vitripennis
TTTTACTGGTCATGGGCTAAGACAGAAATAAAACTTTGAAAAACAATATAAAATATACCTGTAAAATGTAATAGAACTATTGCTATCAGAAGGCTTTAAATATATTTATGCTGGGACCCGTCACGGTTTTTACGCTAGCGGCACCTCGAAGCACTTAAGGGGAGCACTTCGTAAAAAATCTAAAAAATTACAAAATTTTTTTTTTTTTTTTATTAAAGTTTGGAATTTCCCGATTAACAATGGTGGTATTAAATTTTTTTTCTGATGACTAGGAAGTGTCCGAAAATATTTTTTTTTAAATAGGCCTGCAGGCATTTTCGGGCCTTGTAGCAGTCACAATTTGAATGGTGCTGTTATAGTGACTACACTTCGTTGCAATCTTGCTTCTTGATTTGGTTGGGCAGTGACAGTTTGTTATGTCAACAACTTACACTATCCATCAAGAAACATCTGTTTTATGACCATTGCTTATAACATAGGTAGCATTACATGATTTGGTTACTGACATTTCTGTTTTTAGAGAGTGAAAAATTACGTAAATGATTATGGTTTTTTGTGAGTTTAGTGGAGAGTTCTGAGGTATTTTTGTTATAAGTGTAGTGGAATTTTTATAATGCCACGCCAGTTCACAGCCTGCTTTCAAAGAAACGGTTTTTCAAAGGAAATCAAACATAACCCTCCAACTAGACCTAGGCCTCTATGTTTCTCAGGATCAAGTAACAATCGAGGTACCAATACTCCAAATGTGGATAGGCCAAGGTACACTCAAAGTGCATCTTCTAAGAAGGTCAGTTCCTTTTTGAAACCGTACCAATTGAATGAAAATGATGAGTCTGAAAACTGGAATAGTTAATATAGGATTGTTGAATGAGGCTCTTAGTAAACGTTTCAGTGTGTAAAAATTGCCATGGCCAACTTGTTTTACCAAAGTATATAACACATTGTAGGCCTAGCATCAAAAATTATAGTCAGCCTGTTTCTGATTGTGAAAACACTAGTACTGTGACAAACTCTGAAATTAGTCAGGCCTATCATCTAATCAGAATTGAAGCAAAAAGTCTGATAGGCCTCACACATTTTATTGACCTAAATCTTCGTTTGGTTTAGGCTTTGCGTAACATAGGCAAAAGGTAGAGTGGGCTTGCGGAGAAAAATTTGCGCTTTTATGAATCCTTACACCTCCGCCTTTGAGATATCATGAACATGAGCATTACTTGGGTTCAATTGCCTGCGTTAGTGTGTAAGAAGTCAATGCAAAGTGCTGTGCAAGAAGCTGTATCGGATAATGATGGTTGCAGAGACCTCGCTATAGCTTGCTGATGGCTCATGGCAGAAGCGGTGGTCAACTTTCACTAAATGGGTGTGGTATCAGTGACATCTTTATCAACAGGTAAGGTCCCTAGACAAACGAGATTTTATCTAAATATTGCAGATGCACTAATAGACTAAACAATCACGCATGGTGATGGCTGTATCGCAAACTTTGAAGGTTCTAGTGGAGCCATGGAAGTTGCTGGAGCAGTCGCAATTTTTCAGCGCTCGCAGGCATTGTATGAGGCTCGTTACCTTGAATACCTTGGTGATGGAGACAGCAAGGCGTACTCCAGTGTATGCGAAGCCAAGCCCTATGGTGATACTGCCATAACAAAGATAGAATGCATAGGCCATGTCCAGAAACGGATGGGATCGAGATTAAAAAATCTAAAAGCTAAGACTAAAACACTCCCTGACGGCTCACGACTTGGCGGCAAGAACAAGCTAACAGATTCTGCCATTATTCAGCTCCAAAAATACTACGGATTGGCAATTAGACGCAACACAAACTCTGTTGAAGACATGAAAAAAGCCATTTGGGCAGAGTTTTTCCATGTGATGTCTTCTAATGAAAGGCCTCAACATGGACTATGTCCAGATGATGAAGAAACCTGGTGTAAGTACCGCAAAGCCGTAAAATCCAATGAAAACTATGATCATGGCAGCCATTTTCACTTGCCTGAAAACCTAATGACATTTATTAAACCTATTTTTCAAGATCTAGCCAATCCAACTCTACTGGGCAAATGTACTAAGGGAAAAACTCAAAATCCCAATGAGTCCCTCAACAATGTCATTTGGACCTACATACCTAAAAGAACATTTGTGGAGATTAAACTTTGAAATTTGGCATATATGAAGCTGTTACAGCTTTTAATGATGGCTACATTGGCAAATGCAAAGTATTTCAAGAAATAGGAGTGTCACCAGGGCAGCATTTTATTACAGCAATGAAAAAGCTTGACCGCGGCGAATTTGGAAGGCAGAGAAAGCTCAAGAAGATATAGAGAAAAAAAATTAGACAGAAGAAAAACTTACTAAAAAGAAGTCTGGAGGATGAATATGAGGAGCAGGAAGGAGATCAGCCAGCCTATGCACCTGGAATGTACTGAAAAAGGTAATAAAGCAGTATTTTTTCCGTTTTTTGTGTTTTTCCGAAAGTTGCGGTTTTCAAAATACAAAAGTACATGTTTCTCAAAAACTACAAATGGTAGGAATATGAAATTTTTTTTGTATGTTTGTAGCACTGTTTTACATATGTGGAACCACTAAAAACATCACATTTCACTGAGTTCAATATTTATATACATACATATACACATATTTATATAGGTTTTTGACAAGCGTTAAAACAAAAATATATAACTTTTAGGGTATATGCCAAAATACCTTTTGGTTCCACGTGTTCCCCTAGAAGCCCTCTTTAAATGAAAAAAAGAATTATGAAGATACCTCAAGTAGTTCTTGAGATAAGTGTACCTATGTTAACATTACGAAGATAGGGGGAAGTGCTCCCCTTAAATAATATGTGAATTTAATTTACAATAGGGTTCATTTTTGTTATAGTAGAAATATTTGCAACAAATGGAAATAAAACATCAAAAACGTTGTTTGGCTGTATAATAATTGCACGTTACCAACCGCATTCATAAAAAAAGGATTAGTAAACCAATTCTGCACTTCAGTTATAAATAAAAACAAAAGTTCATCCATCATCACATTGTTATAGTGGTTTAGAAATATGAAATTAATTGTCTGTCATGTGCCAGTGAAAGAAGTAACTCATAACAATGGTGGAATTTGATTTACAAATAGCGCTAAAATAAGCTATTTAAACATATAATAGTTCAGGTCTCAAGTCTAAAAGATATACCTAACTGTTTTGTATAAAATATCTCTAGTATTACTCCGATAGATTATTTAATTTAAATATTAATTGTAGTATAAAACAGGTTATAATTATATTAATAGGTACATATTGAAATGAATTGAAACAGTTTTCCAACCAAGGGAACGGTTGCAATTAACTGAGTTATTTCCAAGAGTCTAGAGAAAATACGAATTTTGATCTAGAAGTGTAGACGCAGAAAGTGGTTTGATCTCAGAAGATCTGTTGATGTAGTTAGGGCCACAATTTCATCATCGCGAACCGTCAAGGCCCAATTTACCTCTTCGAGTCTTAGGTTAGTTTGTTTGGGATGAAGACGTAATTCTAACTTCCGGAAGTAACTTTGTAATTAAGCCCCATATTCACGCGCACTCTGGTAGAACTTTTAATAACCAAATATAGTGAAACGACCATGATATGTATCCGCTAGGAACAAAGTTAAATTTCAAATACTTTTATGTCTATTTTTGTTATAGGCACGTATATGATTCTTCATTTAAATATTATAATTATAATGATTTAAAATCTTTTTCGCTTTTAGTGTAAAGCGTGCAATATTTGTATGTTTTAATGACAAAATACATAAGCATGTATATTTTTATATATGAATGACCAATAAATGCTTCATAAAGTAACGTTTGGATACGTATCGGTCATATCTTTAAATGAGTCATCTTCCGTAATACAATGCTCAAACATTAGACCGTAATTGTATTGGGAAAAAAATCTAAATAACGGCCAGACCAGTAGGCCCTTAAAGGGTTTTTTTTTTCAAATTTCAAATTTAGAAAATTTAAGAAGTGAATTAATTTGAAATTGGAATTGAAATTTGAAATTAACGATCAAATTCTGTTGAGTGTGGACTAAATATATCTAAATTGTAAAGGAGTTATTTATTTAAAGTCAAACGTAAAAATTTAATTGAAATTATAGGGATTCTAGTTAAAATTAAGAGCTGCAGGTACTGCACCATATCCTGTAGGAACTTGTGATAAATTCCTGTTGAGAACTGTTTAGATTTGTTTGAGAATTTTATTTTAAAGAAGTTTATAATTTTTATTTTATTAGTTTTGAGAAGAAGCCTATTTATTTTATTTCATACAAATTTATTCAAGATTATTATTTTATTTTATATTTTATACACACGTATTTGGAGGACAGTGAGTCCATGTTAAATCGAAAGTGCCTTGCCTAAGGAAGTAGTAATTTTAAACTATTGTGCAAAACATTGCTTGATGGAATACAAGGTTAATAATTGACATTTGAATTAATTTAATAAACCTGAATATTTCTAAAAAGGTGCAGTTTCAATTTCCACCAGTATCTACTTATATCTTATGAGTTCGAGACTATTTAGGGTCATCATAATAAAAACAAAAAATTTTTTATATTAACATTTAGTATACAAATAAAAAATTTAATAATTCAGTCAAAAGTACTTAGCTCTTTAGTCGTGAAGGTCTTGGAGTTCGGTATTAAAATAATTTATACCGACGGATCCTACGCCCGACATACTTTTAAACTCGCACTAAAGACTTTACTCTATCGCTTCTCAACTCGGAATGGAAGCAGAGCGTGTTTTCTTGGCCTGCACCGACTACGCTCCTGTTCCTTGCAGGCCTGTTTGAATCACTCTCAACGCAGGTTCGCCGCCTAACAAAAGATTGAGTCCCACTGTAGACTATTGTTTAGCATTCACTGCCATCAAGTTAGGTCTAGACCAGATTACAAGCGCGTTGTGCCTGCCGCTGGATTACAATATAAATTTACTTTTTTATTCCCTATCCATTTACAATTCTAAAATAAAATTTTATTTATTAAATTTTTATTTTTATTTAAAGTATACCATGTAATTGGTATAGGGACCTATGCGTTTATTGCACTTACCTCCTAAGAGGATCTTTCCACTTATTGCACATACTCCTAAGGGGACCTATGCGTTTATTGCACTTACCTTCTAAGAGGACCTTAGCACTTATTGCACTTACTCTTAAGGGGATCTATGCGTTTATTGCTCTTGCCCCATAAGAGGACCTTTGCACTTATTGCCCATACTCCTATGAGGACCTTTGCACTTATTGTACTTACACCTAAGGGGACCTATGCGCTTATTGCTCTTACTCTTAAAAGGACCATTGCACTTATTGTACATACTCTAAGGGGACCTATGCGCTAATTGCGCTTACCTCGTAAGAGGATATTTGCACTTATAGCACTTAATTCTAAGAGGCCCTTTGCGCTTGTGGAGTAGCATGGTATTTAGGATAAGTAATGTTGGGTAACCTCTATGGATATACATATGGATATAAAGGTAGGGAAAGAATGGAAGGCCACCTCTGATCCAATCTGAAGACAAGGTGGGCGGGAAACAGCACTCCCTCGTGTCTAGGCTAGCAAGAGATTCTATGGGAGCTCCATCTATTCCAGCATGCATACTCCTTGGTAGATTAGACCTATTGATTTATTTCGTATAATTAACGGGTAGAAGATATAAACTGTCCGGTATTGAAAGCTCCTGGGAAATTAAAGATTTTTGATTAAAACATTATATAGATTTATTAATTAACAACCTACACTTACTGGCTAAAATACTTGCACTTAAATTACTATATACTACATCAGCACACTATAGGGTAATATTTTGTCAAATACAAATTTATTTTATGAATAATAAAATTCATAAAATCAAGTGCAACTTAAAACTCAAATGTTCGCATGAATATTATTCCCATTCTGAAATGTACTGCTTGCTACGGTGTAGACTCAGCTTACAAGGCCAGTGGCACAGACAGAAATAGCGGGAGGTGTTTTAGTCATGTTGGTTGTTTACAGTTGTGGCCACCCGTTATTTGCTTCCTGTTCCCTGGCTGAGTTTCGTTTCCTCTTGAATTTGAATACTTACCATGTAAATACTTAAAACTAAACACAACTGGTCACAAATTGCATATTTTAACCATACGTGGATAATTAACATTTGCTTTTATGGAGCAACACAATCTTACTTGAACTTTTTATATCTAGTTATATATTTATTTTATATTCATATACAGTGTAAATAATATTTTTATTCCAATTTTTTACGTTTAGTATTTAAAGGTAAAATTTTTGAGACAAAAAAGAGGAGATTGGAAGAATACAAGTGAATAATAGTGGTAAAGTGTGTTTTATCCAATAAGGGTGGAAATCTTTGATATTAAAGCTTTGGTTGAAATAAGACATCCGATAAATGTTAGGTGGAACTTTTATACATAATTAATTATCTATTGCAATTGGCCAAATATCTTTACGAAGATCTTATAACCAAACTTTGTTAAAGGTATAATTTTGGAGACAAAAAAGAGTAGATTTCAATAAGGAAAACAAGTGAATAATAGTGATAAAGTGTGTTTTATCCATTTAGAGTTTAAACCTAGGATATTAAAGCTTTGCTTGAAATAAGACATCCAATAAATGTTAGGTGGGATTTTGTATACATATACAATACAATACAATGTACTTTAATTGCCAGAAACAATTTGCATAGCATGCGTCACATAATAATAATTGTATATTGATTAAAATAATGAAATGTCTTATGCTAACGATTTAATTCTTAAAATATCGTAAACAATATCGATTTTAGTTAACAATAAAAGTTGTCAAGCAGTAAAATTAATATATAATAAAAATAACTTTGGATGTCAGCGCCCCTGTACTACCGCACATTGAAGCTAGTGAGATGGTCCATGAATTCACCAACTGTATAAAAAGAATGAGACACTAAAAAGTGTCGCAATGTAATTTTGAACCGATTTAGATCATTTATTGATTTTATTTCTTCAGGGAGCCCATTTAGAAACTTTATGACGGCTTGAGAAGGAAGTTGCTCGTATCTTCTCAATCTATGCTGAGCAGGTCTGACATTTTCTCGATACCTCGTATCGTACTTGTGAATGTCACGACCTCGAACCATTTGGCTCTTAAACCGACAATGTACAGTAGTCTCCATAATATACAAACATGGCAATGTTAGTATTTTGAGCTCCCTAAATAAATTCCTACACGACTCTCTAAAGTTTAATTTAGCAATAATTCTAAAGCTCTCTTCTGTAAGACAAAAAGTCTGTGGAAGTCGCCATTTGAACAGCCACCCCACAATATAATACCGTAGGATAAATGTGGGTGGACCAAACCGTGATATGCAATTTTCATTATTTGATCTGAACAGTATTCGGCAAGACCTCTCAAGAGATAAATATTACTTGATAGTTTCGCATAAACACTGTCCACATGGTTCCTCCAAGTCAACCCTCTATCGAGGTGTATTCCCAGGAGTTTCGTACAGTCAACTTCATCCAGGACCTTGTCGTCCAACATCACAGTAGGTCTGTACTGAAATGGTGCAGTGCTACCACCAAAAACCATGTAATTTGTTTTCGAACTATTAAGTTTCAAGTTTATGTTTTCAAAGTATTGTGTACATACATTTAATCCTTAGTAAGCTTGAATTACAACTTGAAATTTTGATTTGCATGTGAATGAGAGAGTCGTGTCATCTGCATATTGGACTATGTGTCCCTTTATGCATCTTTGAATTCAAATTGTTTACGTACACCACGAACAAAACTGGTGCGAGGATGGATCCCTGAGGTACCCCATATCTAAGACTGGTTGTACGTGAAAATGAGTTTTTAACTGATACTTGTTGTTTTCTATCGGAGAGGTATGACTGAAGCCACTTTAGCGGCAAACCTCTAATACCGTTACTGTGCAATTTGTTAAGAAGAATGGTGTGAACCACACAATCGAAAGCCTTAGTCAAGTCAAGGAAAACGCTGAGCGTTACTGTTTTCTTGTCCAAGCTATCAACAATCAGCTCTATTAGGTGCGTGATTGCATCGATTGTGGATTTACTTTGTCTAAAGCCAAACTTATTTGGAGATAATATATTATTTTTCTCCAAAAAATTTAGCATCCTACTTAAGAAAAGTTTTTTAAAAATCTTACTTAGCACTGGTAGGATTGAGATTGGCCGATAATTATTTACTTTCAACGGATCATGTTTCTTAAAAATTGGAATTACTACAGCTCTTTTCAGTGCCGTAGGAAACATGCCTTCTTGGAAAGATGCATTGATTATCATTGTCAGTGGTTTTTAGCAGAGGCATGTAACA
>NW_025789015.1:0-8462 GCF_021130785.1 Homalodisca vitripennis
TTAAATATACAAAAACGGTGCGATAAATTTATTAATATTTGCCTGAAAAAAGCGAAGCTAATAAAGTAAATTGCAACTTTATCTGCAAAATATGAAATAGTTATAGAACAAAAGGGACACTATGGAGTTAAACAATTTACGAAAGGATATTTTACATGTAGAAGTTCGTTTTAATTTGTTTTCAGGCATTGCAGAGATCAGACTATTGAGTAAACCTTAATGAAAGAAATGATTGTTGAAAGAGATCTTTTTGTGGTGTTAGTTCACTAACAACCCAAAAATGAACGTGGCCGTTCACGTTTAGTGTATAAATCGACCAGGAGAGTTACTTATAGCCATATATTATTGAACCTATAGAAAATTGTGCTTATATATATTTCAAAAATAATTAATACAATAATTCGAAAGATGCTAGAATAGAAAGATATAGTACGATATTAAAATATAGGTAGACTTTTCAAACAACACAACCCTTCTTCTACCACAGATACTATTATGTCTAGTACTAGCGGAATTACTGAAGATAAAGAAATAAATTATTACGATGCTTTTGAAAAAGTTTTGAAAGCAGTAAATAAAACAACGAATCTACGCAAACTGAAATTATGAAAGAAAATTAAGTAAATCCTCTCTTAAAGAAAAAATAATAAAACAATAATGATAATGCTATTATCGTTGATCCATGCTGTTACAACGTATTTAAAACGTGTTTAAAAGAACTACAAAATTATATGGAAATATAAATCGGAACAATACCCGCTTGCTCCTATTTAAAAAGGCAGTGATCTGCAAAAGACCAAACAAATCACTTGTTACTAATTATTTCCGGAAATTTCTATAAGTACTATTAGTGGGGTTTTGAGCATGTAATTGGGGTTTTTATGCACTAAAAAATTTGAATTTTTTAGTTGGTTTATGTTAAATGTTTAATTATATATCTGTATTGTAAGAAGGGTTTAATTATCATTAAGAATTCTTATCTAAGTCTGTGTGGTTATAACCGTAATAGTCCTTGGTTATATCTAGTTGTTTTGTTTGCAACAGTAACGCAGATTAGAGGCAATACTGGCCGTAACTGTTATAAAATAATATGGGATACGTTTTAGCCCTGTACGGGAATTAATTGCAATAAACTGGGATTCAGTAACGTTCTGTAGTCTTTAGTTTATTCCCGTCTTCACAGCTTAACCCATAATTTTCCGATACTTTTATTATAAAGTACTACTACCTAAGTATTCAAGAAAAGCTAAGGATTTAATAATGTGTCGTTACATTAAAAAAGTATTTGAGTCACGCCAAACATTTTCCTACTTACTAAATTTAGAAATTAATATTCATATTCTCACAATTAAATTTAACGTTTATTGGAAACGGTTCATCGACCTTTGGTAATTCTCTTGGTCCCCTACCACCTGCTCTACCCTGGAGAAAGTCCCGGAACCTGGAAAGGACTGGTTTTCCTTGTTACAGTCCCTGGAGTCTCCTTCCCAAACAATGTGGCGCCTGAAAATAAATATTGAACATTTTTTCGACGTTGTTGTGGACTTCCGGCCTAGGACTTGGAACAACTTACCCCCCTTCCCCCTAAGCAAGCCAGCCATCAGTAACAGAGACTGGTGTGGACTGTTACAACACCATAGTCTAAAAACAACTAAACTATGCTTGAAATGTTAAGTATGAAGTTTAATTTCGTTCTATAATAAACATCTCCGTATTGTCTGTCCTATATATCTGACCTACACTAAATTTTCAAAACAACTGACCTATACAGTAAATGTTATATGAGGTTTAATTTCTGCAAAATCAACGATCTCCCATCTGACTGAAATGTATATCTGATCCACACCATATCTCAACATAAACAACTGACCTAATACTTGAAATGTTAATATGACGGATATATTTCTACATAATCAACATCGAGTTTGATTATATTACATCTCACTCCACAAGATTTGGCTGATACAACTTTTATTATAATTTTGCATAGGTGGCAACGATTAAATTGTAGAAAATATGCATTTGTAAACTAACAGATTACAATAATAAGAAATATTTAGCATGATAAATAATAATACTCGTGTAGCATTGAACTAAGCAATTTTGTGGCATAAACCCTCCTTGTACTTTTTAAAAGTTGGGATTTTTAGTAAGTTGATTCTATAACAATCATGACATAGTATGTATAAACAGTACATTGTTCGTCATTTTTCGGTTAGTGTAACGCAAAATATGAAATAATTTAATATCCCTTGTATCACAAAAATATATCGTGACGGAGGAATAGTCAATTTGAATATGGGGGATAATACGAACTTGATAGAGTTATTTGCCATTTCATAAAGTTGAAACTAATTTTTAAAATAAATGACAAACAGATATTGCTTGTCAGATAGTTCATAGCTGTTTCTGTTGGTGTAATGTTTGTTTTTTCAGTAAAATACAGAACCCCCCGTATTTGTCTGCAGCATTACCGGTGTTCCATAAATTTAAACTATCATTCTTTGCATTAAGTGGCTTTTTATGAGTTAGAAAATAACATTAGAATAGAATGATAAACATAACAAAGGAACAATATATATGGATACACTATTAAAAGAATCTAACCGTTGAATAGAATTTCGTAAGAAAAAACAGATAATCAGGGCAAAATTGGATTGAAAATAGCTTTGTGTATTGTTCCGTATGTTAATTGAATTATGATCTTGACGAGATTCCACACAACTTATATTTAACGCTTTATGTTAACTATATGATTGCTAAGCGTAATAAAATAGCTTTGTGTATTGGTCGTATTTAATTGGAATATGATCTGGACGAGATTCCACACAACTTATATTTTCGTTTATGTTACTAGGGCTTGTCTAATAGCGTATAAAAGAAAACAAAGGTTGCAATAACGTTGTTGTAAAATTATTTCAAAACATTATAATCATATAACAATAAATTTTAAAATCGTGCCAATCCAAAGTTAATTTTATACGCTTACTTGTATAAGTTTAGAAAATATAGGCATAGTATATAGCGTTATATAACTTTTTTTGTGACATTGATGGTTGTGACGCTGCAACTTCCTGATTATATAAAAATAAATCACTACTCTGTTTTAATCCTAATTTAGAGAAATCATTCTAATTGGCATATTATATTGATAAGGTTGAAGTAATCTTTGCAAATGTGGCTATCAACGTTCAATATATCATTACGAGTCCTGAATATTGTAATTGTAGCACAAATATGGTATCGTACACGTTACTCGGGATGGAGAAGTATTTTATTGACATCAAATTGTAAAGATGCAAATGATGATTTAAAGAATATTAAAAATGTACAATGGCCAAAATTCTAGATGTTGTTCTAAATTAATCCCACTCCCGCACTTAAAAGACTTCGGTACCCTAATCTTACAATATATGAATAGTCGATTTTTTTTCCAAGATGAGGAATTCATTATAGGGACTGGTGAACCTTGTAGAAGCTGTGTTGACAATTCAATTCGCACATGATTCATCAATTTTAAATTTTATTAAACTCTCAAAAGCGGTTAAAATTCGAGTGATTAGCGTTAAAAAACAATAAGGCCTATATTATTGGCTTTCTAAATTAAAATTCTAACACCAAGTCAGAGCGCTGGATATCACTTGTATAATGTATAGTTTAAAAAATCACTGAAACGGAAGATTCTTGAATACCAGTCACAAACTCCCTGAAAACTAAAATTGTGTGTGGGGGGAGTTTTTTTGGTATTTATAATCCTCCTGTCCTTTACAGCCTAGAATAACTGCTATATCGAGCTTATTGGCTCCTTCCTCTAGGGGCAAATAACTTCGCTAAAGTGCCACATCTATAATACAGGCAATTGGTAACCAGTCGATCTGAAATTATCTTGATGTTACAAAGTTAAAAGTAAAATAAAAATGAGTTTAATTAATACAACTCAAAACGCTTAAAATTTGAGATCGAAAGGGCTGGGTTCTTAAAATAGTAACAAAAAGGTGTTTTAATAAGAAACACAATGCCAACTCACCGACGCTGCTACTAGCTTCAGTGGTTTGGCAACGAAAGCATACCTAATCTACATTCTGTAGTTTAGTTTTAATGATTAGTGCTGTATCTGTTTTTGGTTTTTTTATTAAGTGAAATATGTTTTAAGAGTTAGTTGAAGTTGAACACAGAACAATGATTGGTTGGGATTTCTGATTTTGTTACAGCACGCTCTTGGTATAAATATGTTTTTATTTTAACCAAGTTTGTAATTATTATGTGTGAACGATAGTTATTTACCCTGATTAATATATCACAAATGAAAATCTCGAAACGCAGTTTTCCTGGTTTTTTAATAATTTTCGGTTTTGAAATTTCCGTTGAAAAATACTATTTCCTTCCAGAAAACATTTATCCATGTCAGGGAGTAACATATAAGTTGAAGACACCAGAATACACTAGCCACTATTCTGCTTAAATGCGTAGCCTCCAGGAGAAGAGAGCTTAAATACTAAGTATTTTATTCGATTATAAGTTTAAAACCCGAAAAACAACAAGTTAAATTTTCATAAAAAATCTTAACTGAAAGGTTCATGAAAGAACGCTCGGTTGAGGCTGTTAACCGGGATAAGTTCATCATGATTTGGAATGGTGTTTCGAATTGATTGATGCCTAATGATGTTAAAATTAATACGGCGTCGTTTACACTCTTTAGCTATTCCAATATAGATTAATTCAAAATGCCTGTGGATCTGATGTATTATTGTAATTTGGTAGTTAGTTTTATGTATTATTTCCCTTCATCCTTATTTTGTCATTACGAAACATTAGTCTTTGAACATAGTTTAGTTATTTACAGAATCTTTTTCATTATATTAAAAAATAATTTTATTGCTTGGTATTTTCAGACGTTAGAGATGAAATGTTGTAATCTTTATAAGCTACAAGACTTTACTTTTACAACAGAATGTGACGTTTAAACTATTATATTTAAAAAACAATATATATAATATATCTATATTTACCTATAATATATATGATATATATTGATAATTCACGATAGTGCGATTAGTATTTTTTTTTACTGTACCGTTGTTTGTTGAATTGGCACTCTTTCAACATAAGTAAGTATACAGAAATGTAGCAATATGTTTCAATGTTTGCTTATAAATTAAATTAATAAATTTACATTTTAAATTAAAATTTGGAAAATCGATTTAAAATATTGGGAATATATAAGAAAGTTCTATAGTCGGAAATTTAAGTTGTTTACCGTCTAGAGTTTCAATGATGGTGTATGTCAATTAGTGGGGATTGGGCTGAGGCGTTTTTAAAAAAATATGTTTTAATTGTGTCCTTACAGGTAACTCATTATGCAACGACAAAAATACCAGAATAAATAAGCTAATTAAACGCACAAAGATATTCAAACATGTGACTTTATTAAAACGTTTAGATAACTAACCCCAACAATTTATTACAAATTATCATTGTATAGTGTTTCGGTTTTTAGTATTTGTTTAAACTCTGATATGAAGCCAAATTGAATGTAAAACATTATCTGAACAGTATTCACGTGGGTCAAGATACGAAATGTTGAGAAAGATTTCATTATATTGGACTTTACATTTTGCATAGATTTTGTTTATTTGAGGCCATGTCTGTTCCTTGCGTAATATACGCGGCTAACATCAGCAAAGGGTGCTACGACACGTGGGTGTGGCGTAATTTCAGACCTTGTATTACTAGTTTATCAATAACTTGTCGTGGACGAGTAAAGTGTTTGTTGCCCCAACAAGGGTGCTACGACTACGTTGATTGTGGCGTAACTCTACCTTGTATTACTAAGTTTATTAAATAATTGGTCGGTGGACGAGTAAAGTTTGTTGCCCATAAGGGTGCTACGGACACGTGGTCTGTGGCGTAATTATACATTGTATTACTAGCTTATCAATAATTGTCGTGGAACGAGTAAAAGTTTGTTGCCTAAAGGGTGCTAACAACACTTGGTGTGGGCTGTAATTATACCTTGTATTACTAGTTTATCAATAAATGTCGTGGACGAGTAAATTTTGTTGCCCAAAGGGTGCTACGACACGTGAGATGTGGCCGTAATTATACCTTGTATTACTAGCCTTATCAATAATTGTCGGTGGACGAGTAAAGTTTGTTGCCCCACCACAAAGGGTGTGCTACAACACTTCGGTGTGGCGACAATTTTGTTTACCTTGTGATTACTAGTTTATCAATAATAGTCGTGGACGAGTTAAAGTTTGTTGCCTAAGGGTGCTACGACACGATGGTGTGGCGTAAAACTCTACCTTTGTATTATTAGGATTATTAATAATTGTCAAGGACGAGTAAAGTTTGTTGCCCACAAAGGGTGTGCTACGGACACGTGGTCGTGGCCGTAATTATACCTTGTATTACTAGTTTATTCAATGAATTGTCGTGGACGAGTAAAGTCTTGTTGCCCAAAGGGTGCTACGACACGTGGTTTGGCGCGTAATTATACCTTGTTTTACTAGTTTTATCAATAATTGTCGATGGACGAGTTAAAGTTGTATGTTGCCCAAAGGGTGCTACAACAACTTTGGTGTGTGGCGTAATTAAACACTTGTTTTTTACTAAGTTTTATCAAATAATTGTCGTGGACGAGTAAATTTTGTTGCCCAAAGTGTGCTACAACAATTGGTGTGGCGTAATTATTACCTTGTATTACTAGTTTATACCATTTATTGTCTGTGGTCGAGTAAAGTTTGTTGGCCCAAAGGGGTTGCTACGACACGTGGTGTGGCCGTAAATTATACCTTGTATTACTAGCTTCTCAATAATTGTCGTGGACTGAGTAAATTTTTGTTGCCCAAAAAGGGTGCTACGACACGTGGACTTGTGGCGTATTTTATACCGAGTATAAAAACTTGTCAATAATTGTCGTGGACGAGTAAAGTTTGTTGCCCAAAGGGTGCTACAACACTTAGGTGTGGACGTTATTATACTTGGTATTACTAGTTTGATCAATTATTTGTCGTGGACGTGTAAAGTTTGTTGCCCTAAGGGTGCCTACGACACCGCTGGTGGTTGTGGCGTTAACTTCTACATGGTATTACTAGATTATTAATAATTGTCGTGGACGAGTACAAGTTTGTTGCCCAAAGGGTGCTACGGACACGTGGTGTGGCGCTAGTTATATCCTTGTATTACTAGTTTATCAATAATTGTCGTGGGACGAGGTAAAAGTTTGTTGCCACAAAGGGTGCTACAACACTTGGTGTGGAGTAATTATACACTTGTGATTACTAGATATATCAATAATTGTCGTGGACGAGTAAAGTTTGTTGCCAAAAGGGTGCTACGACACGTGGTCTGTGGACGTAATTATACCTTGTATTACTAGCTTATCAATAATTGTCGTGGGACGAGTAAATTTTTTTTGCCTAAGGGTGCTTAGAAACGGGGGTGTGGCGGTATACTCTAGCCTTGTTATTACTTGATTATTAATAATTGTCGTGGACGAGTAACGTTTGTTGCCCTAAGGGTGCTACGTACACGTGGTGTGGCGTATAAATATACCTTGTATTACTAGTTTATCAATAATTGTCGTGGGACCGGAGGTAAAGTTTGTTTGCCCCGATGGGTGCTTACGGACACGTGGTGTGGCGTAACTCTACCTTGTATTACTAGATTAATTAATAATTGTCACTGGACGAGTAAATTTTGGTTGCGCAAAGGGTGCTACGACACGTGGTGTGGTGCGTAATTATACCTTGTATTACTAGTTTATCTAATAATTGTCTGTGGACGAGGTAAAGTTTGTTGCCCAAAAGGGTGCTACGTCACGTGGTGTGGCGTAATTATACCTTGTATTACTTGCTTATCAATAATTGTCGTGGTCGAGGTACAAGTTTGTTGCCAAAAGGGTGCTACAACACTTGGTGTGGCGTAATTTATACCTTGTATTACTAGTTTATCAATAATTGTCGGTGGACGAGTAAAGTTTGTTGCCCTAAGGGTTGCTACGACACGGGGTGTGTCGTAACTCTCTTTTTTTTACCTTGTATTACTAGTTTATCAATAATTGTCGTGGACGAGTAAAAGTTTGTTGCCTTAAAGGGTTGCTACGACCACGTGGTGTAGCGTAACTCTACCTTGTATTACTAGATTATCAATAATTGTCGTGGACGAGTAAAGTTTGTTGCCCAAAGGGTGCTACGACACGTGGTGTGGCGTAATTAACCTTGTATTACTAGTTTATAATAATTGTCGTGGACGAGTAAAGTTTGTTGCCCAAAGGGTGCTACGACACGTGGTGTGGCGTAATTATACCTTGTATTACTAGTTATTCAATAATTGTCGTGGACGAGTAAAGTTTTGTTGCCAAAGGGTGCTACACACGTGGTGTGGCGTAATTATACCTTGTATTACTAGTTTATCAATAATTGTCGTGGACGAGTAAAGTTTGTTGCCCTAGGGTGCTA
>NW_025789016.1:0-3203 GCF_021130785.1 Homalodisca vitripennis
CATTCAACCACAAAAAAGTATTTGCCCAGGGGACCAACCCGGATCTCTCACTTGGCAGTGAATGTGCTACCATTACACCACAGGCCCTCATTTTTTTAAACGATTTAATTATTTTGTATGGGGCCGTATATTATATTATAATATATATATAAATATATAATATTATTTTTATTATATATGGGGTGTTTTATGTCTGGAAACACCCAAAAAAAATCCTTTAAATAATTTAAATAAAAATTTGGAACCTCTTACAACGTGATAGAGATTGGGCATTTATTTTTTGGAAAATGTTTTATTATGCACACCAAGGGGGGCCCCCCGCCGGGGGTATCGTGAATATTCTTAAGGAAGCCTATACCTTTGATACATAATTTTTAAAGGGTAATAGCTTATGAATTAAAATGCCACAAACCGCTTTCCAAGGGAATTTTTTCAAACAGAAAATAAGCTTTTTTATATTGAAAATTTTTACTGAGTTCAACAATGTAATTAAACAGGTTTCTTGCCAAAAAAATGTTTACACAAATTTTTTTTAGCTTTTTTTTTTAAAGTTAAATTTTAAAAAAAAACAAAAATTTCATTTTAAGCTGTTCTATTAGCACAAATTTGCCAGTTTTTATTACAGTAAAATTTAGGGAAAAATACTTATGTTATTTTTTTCTTATTACAAATAAAAAAAAGTATGCTTTTAGAAAAGTCTTACAACAAACGTTTACCTGCATTTGGTGTCAAAGCAATTGTTCCCAACTGTTTACCTTTCTACGTTTTGACAATAAATCCCAATCATGTGTAAATGATTCGACAGAGTATGCCTAACATTTCTGCAGTTATCAAAAGCAATCTCCTCTATTATCCTTTTTCTTAGGTCTTCTTCCAAAATTATGATGCTTTCTTCTATAAACATGGATTTTAAAATACCCCATAGGAAATAATCCGATTGGTGACAAATCCGGAGATCTTGGAGGCCATTCGATTTCTCCTCTTCGGCCCCCAATCCCATTTATTGGGAAACCTTAAAATTCCAAATACTCTCTTACCTGTCCACCCATAATGGGGGTGGAGCAACCATCCTAGCTGAAACCATACATTATCAAAGTATTCCTCCTGAAGCAATTTGAATAGCTGGGATTATTTTCATTTTGGAGCATATTGTAGTAAAGTTCGGGAAAAAAAAAAAAAATAAACATTTAAATTTCCATTGATGAAAAAAGGGTCCCAACAATTTTGTTACCTAAAAATTCCACACCATACGTTCAGGTTTTAGGAGTGTTAGCTGAGAATGGGACTCAGTAATCCAATTGTGGGTTTTTTCACTAGCCCAGTAACGGCAATTGTGCCTGTTTGAACATTTGCCATTTAGGAAAAAAGTTGCCTCATCATCAAAAATAGTATGTTGGTCAGAAAATCTCTATGGTCATCACATTTGGCGCATCAACAAGTTCACAAAAACACCAACTGTTCTGTCCTTAATCATCCTCGACTTAACTGTTTGGACAAAATGAACTTTAAAATGGTATGTATTTATTAATTTTCAAAATCTTACTCACCGACAATAGGGGTGCATATCATGTTGCTGTGCAGCTTTTCTGAGCGATGTATGTGGGTCCTTCAATAAATGTTTGGTCAAAACATCTAGTTGCATGTTCTATTCATCTGTTTTGCAGAATGTATCCTACCCGACTTGGCCGATTACGTACACTCCCTGTCATTTCAAAACGCTCAATAGTTTTTTGATATTGTTGAAAACACTTATGGGAATCCTTTCTGGGAAAGTGTCAATAAACAAATTACAAACTTCCCGATAAGATCACTTTTGACGATCGCTCATATCCTCGCATCATCAACAGAGTAATTTCGTTTCTCTTTCAGACAATTTCCATTAAAATGGCCAAATAAAAACTGAACAACTGTTATTAGATAACTTGTTGACCAGCAATGCATTCAGAGACACTGATTAACTCGACAGGAATGATATGAAACTTTGTCCATTTGTAATGCCCAAGCTTAGACCAGATCTAGTGAAAGCTCCAATCTCAACAAACAGAAACCTGTAGACCAGATGAATCATAACACAATAATGTTTCTCATAGGCTAGTGGACCCTATTGGTCTCTTTAAACAAAAACCTTCCTGCTGTACTGGAAAACACCAAGGTACAGTATTCATAAGTACATCATAGAAAGTGACTCAAAAGTTTAATACATTGTAATAAAAAACTGGTAAAATTTGTACTGAATGAAACCAGCTTAAAAATAAATTGTTTATTTTATTTTAATTGAGAACATGTTAAAAAAAAGCTAAAAAATTAGTTGTAACACATTTTGTGGCAAGAAACCATGATATAAATTACCATTGTTGATCATCAGTAAAATTTTCAATACTAAAAAAAATGCTCTAATTTTTCTGATAGAATAATTCCTTAGATATGCGTTATGTGGGCATTAATTTCAGGTAAACCTATTACCTTTAAAAATTATTTATCACAAGGTATAGGCTTCCATTAAGAATATTCACGATACCCTCGGCAGGACGTCCCCCGTTGGTGTGACATAACAAAACATAGTTCCAAAAAGTAGATGCCCAATCTCTAATCCACGACTGTAAGAGGTTACAAATTTTTATATTTAAATTATTAAAGGATATATTTTGGGTGTTTCCATACATAAAATACACTCCTGTAAATATATAGATATAATATATATATATTATATATTATATATTATATTACAGGGTGTATATTATGTCTGAAACACCCAAATTATCCTTTAATATATCATAATATAGAACACAAGGCTATAGAAAACGATAAAAAAATCATACAGCTGGGACAGTATCCAACTTCAGATCTCTCAATAATCAACAACATCTTAACCTATTTATAAAGACAATTTTAATCTTAGTCTTAAATATAAAAATGAAAGTATAACTGAAACTAAATACTATTTTAAGAACATATCAAAATTAGTATTCGTACAAATTAATATAAACGTACCTTTTGATGAAGTTTTAGACAGGGAAATGTTAGACATTGGACTTTAGATCTAACATATTTAAAATATAGCAGATAATTACAATGCTTTACGAATTATGAATAATGCTTTAAGTATGGAAATTGTATATCAAAGTAGTATTCACTTTCCATTTACCATTTTTATTTAACTAATTATTACTGATTTTATGACATTTTATGAAAACTTTTTAAAA
>NW_025789017.1:0-10025 GCF_021130785.1 Homalodisca vitripennis
TTATCTTCCACATATATAATAATGGCTGAAAATGTTTGTTTCCCTATTAGGTAGTTAATCATTTTTATCGCTGGAGTCCCAATAAAAACCGCTCTCCCATTTGATAGTTTTTTCGTCATAAAACTTGGTACATGACAGCTATTTCTGAGTGACTTTTTATATTTGTAACAGTTTAATACCGTATGACCGTAACAGGATAAATTTATTATTCCTGACAGCGGTCGTCGCTTTCCGGTAGTCCTCGAAATTGAAGATAAAATGTGGGTAAAATACAAATGGTAATTAAATTATACAAGATAGTCAAAAATCATAAAAATATCTTATTTATTTTAAACGATTCTCTATGCATATGATTATGAATGCGTAAACGTATGCAGATCTTCATACTCATATGATAGAGCATACAAAAGGTAAAAGTTTAGGTGATTCTAGTAGCGCATAAAAACAATGAGATATAAAATATATGAATAATCCTTAAAATCACTTTGCGCATTTGTCTTTATTACAGAACTCTATCCTATCTAGTGTGATAGCTGTCATCTCAACTTTGGTAACTTTCAACACTTATTTCACGTATAAGTATTAGAAAAGGTTCTAAAAAGTATAGGCAGAGTTATGGATAGTAAAACCCACTCCATACCACTCAACCTCAATATAACACTATTTCTGCTTATACGGATTCATTTAAACTTTAAAGAAAAGAATACTTTATAAAATATATTTCGTTGATAAGATGGCTTTAAACTTCAATCGCTTGCTGGATTCGAGCGGAGTTGCTCACAATAATAAAATATGATATTAAAAGTATTTAAATTAAAGAAGTATTTAAGTAATTTTGCTGTATACTGTTAACATAAAACTATATATTTAGAATTTTGTAAACTAGATAACATTAAAACACGGGAAATCTAAATATGCAATATTTAATAACTTTTAAAGAATTTGTTCGATCATAATTTTAGTACGCTCTATACATTATGACATTTTGACTTTTAACCTTTATTATTAGAAAAGGAAGCAATATTATGTATTCCAATATTCCTTTACGTATAAATAGACCCTGAGAATGGACTGTATGGAAACAAAAGTACCAGACAACAAGGTTAGGTTTTCGAAATATGTTTTTTTTTTCCTCACAAATCACCCAAAACTCATTCATCATAGGTGATAGTACTCAAAGCTAAAATATTTGTCCCTAATGCGATTAATGTACAGTTTCAAACGAATTAAAAACTATAACATCATTATTTACCACACAATTAAATCACGCAAGTTGTTACTACGCTAGAACATATCAACAGAGAAACAAGGTAAAAAAGCAAACAAAATTATATTATTTATTAATACGGCTCCATTTTACAAATTCCCCACACTCCAGATTTATATAATCCAGGAATACTTGTCTTCTACAAAGTAAATTTTAATCATACCAATTTATTAAATGATGATTTACTTTAATATTAATCATTTATTATATACTATGAGTTTTTGGATATAGTACAGACATAACATAATGTGACAGAAATCTCCGTCCATTATTTTTTTAACTAACATAATGACGTTATAAAAAAACTTTATGTAGTACATTTGCGAGGATATCTTATATTTTTTGACGGCACAGCCAGCCATAGAAGTTCACATCAAACAAAAATCTACACGGTATATAGGTTTGAAAAACGCAGGAAAATTTCTTTTGCACGCCATATTGGAATACCACGTTTGATTTCATTTATTTTCCATCTTCATTCTTGTCGTACTTATGGAACTTTATCTCTCTCATCGTAGTGTTTTCTGTCATACATAATAAAGTACTATAAGAAGTTTGTTACTTCGATCCTGTGAAAGACAGTTAGTAATTCCCAATGTTTTTTCTATGCTAGGTAAACATAATAACATGAATCTAGCTCCTCTTTACATTTAATTTGTAGAAAATATGGTTACCTATCAATTTGCGCCTACGAGGCGATTAATTAATATCCCATGACAGTTCATTCTACCAGAATTGACCTGTAAAAAAAATTAAATCATTCGAAAAGAAGTGAACTGATTCGGATACGAACCGGAATCATTGAATAGTTACTCCCTGGAAACAATAAAAACGGTCCTCCTACAGAAATATCTTTTTGACCTAAGAGAGCGATTATTAGACCTAAATTATAATAATTTTTTATTAACCTCAGTATATGTTTTTTTAAATTTCTGAAACGTATTTATGTTATGATTATTGTGGTGTCATCAAATTTCATCGATTAATCCTTCCAATAAAGTCTAGAAATATGTTATCACTTTTGTCATGAAATATGTTGACATCAATTCATTCTCAATTCCTGATTCCTTTTGCAGAATTAATTCGTTAGACCTTCTCTATAGAATATTTTTCCAATTAATTCCTTTGGAAAAAGCTCGATTGATATTCTGTAGCTTTCTCTAAAATTAAGCTGTTTTTAGTAACCACGGATTACCGGACCCTAGAGAGCATTTGGTATAATATGCCAATTCCAACAAAATATATTCTTGTAATGTTTTACTATCGTTTTTTATAACCTAGTCCCTTTAAATGGTTCACTCTCTTTTAGAATTTAATATTATTACAAGTTATTTCTTTTACTTTAAACTCATATTTGGTCAATCGTTGTGTTTATAATCTCTTTTACCTGCATGTTTAATACATGTAAAGTCATTTGTAATCTTGCATTTTAAGTAACCTGCAGTGAAAACTATCTCTCCTTATAGTTTGTTATAAAAATGGAAACTGTATGATATATATATGGGTATATTAATATATATACCTATAGTATTGTATATATATATATATAGGTTACTAGTATAATTTTTTGTTCAATAAACATTCACAATTACAAAAAAGCTTAACTTGACTCCGCCAAGGACTCCGAACCCCCCGGCGATCTCTTCCACATTGTCCGGGCTGAATATGCTAACCAGTTACAACCACAGAGCCAAATTCCAATGAATATTGGTACTAGCTGTTTTCCCGCGGCTTCGCAACGCGTCTCTTAAGCTTTGCCGGGTTTTGGTATACTTTCTTTGGCCTATCAAAATAGTGTTCTGAGCTATTTAGATAAACGTAAACACTGTTGTCGTAATCTGCGCAGTTTCATAATGTGCAGGGCGCTTCTGATAAGCTGTTATAGTCTTGCAGTACAAGACCTGTGTGGTGATACATCAATGGGCATCTCTGCATTAGTAAACCTTCTCTCACAATAGAAAAATACAAATTGTTTCATAGTGATCTGGTTCCATATAGTTTTCTGAGCTAATATATAAGGACAAACTCACTACAAACCAAAACATTCATTTTTATATAGTTAGCTAATAGAGTTTCTCCGTAAAGGAAATTTCTCAAAAATAGTAATTAAAGATTTTATATATAAATTATTATTTTTTGTCGCATTATATATGTTTACGCAAAGCAATCAGCTAGATTAAGAAATTTGCAAAAGACTCCTTTCACTTAATAACATATGTTTACTGCTGCCAATGCAATTTCTTACGGGTATTTCTGATAACCAGTGGCGGGGGCGGAATCCTGAATCGGGAAAGGGATAAAAAGTCATCCTATAAAACCTTCTACAAGAAATCAAGACGAACAAATTAAAAAAAAATTCAGGCTCGAATTTCCGTCCCAGGCCATTGTTTAGTGTAGTGATAGCTGCACTCTACACGACGAACAGTTTCATTTTCTTTATATTATAAGATTTTCGCCGTATCTTGTCACATATATATTATAATCATACATTGACTATATCATTAGTAAATGGCATAGTTATAACAGCTAACTAATATTTGCGTTTAAATCATAGCTAGTAAAAGTGTGTCTACAACCTAGTTTATGTAAAAAAAAATTTAAATTATTTATTTTTAACTTTGTAAGTTGTCAAGTTTAGAACCTCAAACAAAAGTTAATATTTTTAAGTACAGAACTGTAATGTATGTCACTTATTTTATCATCTTATTTATTTATATTATTAGGAAGTTTTTCTTTATCGATTATTTAAATACTTAATTAATTATTATTCTATGGGTCTTTAGTTAGTTTAAGAAAAATGCCTTCTTCCAATTATTATTTGTTCATTTTTATTTGAATAACTACTGTAAACTTATTTTTAGTAGTTTCTAGTACGCAGTAATTAAAAAGTAAAGTGAGAGGGGCCCGGGGGTAATCTGGCAAGGTAAAGTTCTTGGGCCTCTTTGTGTAACGGCTTTCCTTACATTTGCTTCTATTTTTCTATTCAACTTCCCTCTGAGCTGTAAACCTTTAAACTATTACACATACAAACTCTGAATGGTTTAATTTCCTATGAAAATTCTTATATTCACCAGAAAACCGAAACTTTGTACAAAACAACTTTGTACTTATTTACACGGACTATTGAGGCGAACTCAGTTTGGTCAAATAATTACTCTATGGTTAAGGGGGGGTTTGTCGTCCACTGACTTAACGTCACTTAAACTATAAAAATAAGTTTTTTTACAAAATAGATTACTGTATTTAACAGAGAAATGTAGTGTAACCTAAGTATCTAAGAAGGTATGTCTACATTTTTCTTACAAGGAAACACTAGTCTACAATTTTTTTCTCGGAGAGCCCGAACTTCAGAGAAATAATCTAAAAAAATGGAAATTATGTATAAAAAGTAGATAACAATTAACGGGTACACATAGACATTGTAAGAACAGTTCTAACTACTGTCCACTATTGAAGTAGAACATTTTATAGGACATATTATAAAATTAAGTTTCCAATGAATTTTTTTTTATTGATGTTTAACTACTAGTAATCATTGTAAAAATCACAGTTTACTGTCCCAACAATATGTTATCTCTTTCTTACCAAATCATATTCCAGTTTAAAATGCGTGCAAATCCGTTTTCTTATAAACTGTATACCAATGATGCTATAAAAAGAAAATTATACGCCGTATATGATCTATATGATATAAATCTAATTTATTTTCCTTTACAAAAATGTACTGGACGTAATTAAACAGTCTAGAAATTGCTGTTAATAGATTTCCCTCAACAATATATTTCATTATTAATTTTTTATTAATATTACTTAATAACTGATATACTTTTTATTAATTTATCTAAAAATAATTTAAACCATTTAAAATTACGAAAAAAATTGGTATACTTTTTATATACAATCACCCGACGCTATCCATACTTTAGTTATAAAAATATACTTTATACCTTAAATTTTATGCCATTCAACTCCCGTTACACCGCCACTTTTACCATACCATGGAAAGTAACATTTCTAAGTTTTTTCCCCTAAACGATCCTACTGGGTTTAAAAAACATTTTTGCTAATATAATTTGAACCATTGTGTAATTAGGCTAACAAGGTGTTTGAAAATTAATATCGCATACATTAAGTATTCATTATCCTACAATCTAACTAGTCCGCGGCCCTTACGTCCTAGTGGGTTCTATGAGAGAAGAGTGAGGCAGGTGCTGAAAAGGGGATGGGGGGTGCCTGGAATGGGGAGAAGTACTGAACTGTTGTTTCCTTAAAAGTCTTAAGTCCTTCTTCTCCCCACAATATTTCCAATGTCTTGCTCAGGAGGCTCTGGTGCAAGTAAGTATATAAAAAACATCGCCTGGTACCTGTAAGTCTTCTACAACATGAAAAGCGTATTTTACCACAGCTCTGAGGATGTAGGACGAAGGATAAAGTAAATTCCTAGATGACGTAACCTTAGATACCTCTAAAATCTATAATGAATCATTTTAATGCACAAGTTGGAACATTAAGGGGATATTTCAGTTAATTAGGAGAAGAATTCGGTTTGCCCCTGCATTCACCCCTTCTCAATCTCGTAAATTTTATTTTTTTTATTCATGTGAATAAAAAATATTTTTAGTGCATTTTATGCTTTATTTTTTAATATCTATATTAAGTAACATAATTTTTTAATAAACCCTTGTACAAACGACTATTTAGGACAGGTAACAAAAATTATTATTTTATAATAAATATTATGGTTATCAATAAATCAAAAGCTCTTAAGGCCACCTACAATGTTTAAATTGTGATTTTTTTCAATTTTGATGTCAGCTGGCGAGCGTGGCTAGGTGGTTACTGCTCTGAACGGAGTGCTATAACAATGTATACAATATTTAGTTAGAAGTTTTACAATATGTGTTTTACTTAGAATGGTTTATCTTATCAATATAAAAATTTTATAAATGAATACTGTCTATCACATGTTGTTTGTGTTTATTTTTATTATTACCATTTTGTTTTAAATGTAACCGCTAAATTTAATTTGCACGAAACGTGTACTTATCTTAGTAACCATATTTTATTATAAACATGAATAATCGATATGAAACGCAACAAGCAGTCGGGACATTTTCTCGGACACAACATATTAAATTTTTTCGTTAATTCCTAACCCATACAAAAAATTTAAGGTTGTTAAAAAATAAATAATATAAATTTATAAAAAAAAAACTTATTTTATTCCACCGTGAACTGATAGTTAGAACTGGGAGGAATGCCCGTTTTTCGGGGTGTAGCAAGGGAGTGAAACTATGACGGAAGAGTCTAGGTGAGTAACCAAATTTTAGGAACCGTCTTTTTAACATTGACCCCCCCCTTTAATTATTTCAAATTCTATATTCATTTTATTTATTACTTCTATAATATATAACCTAAAGGTAGAATATTGTTAAATTAAAAATGTATTCTTTTTCGCAGGGGTACAAATGACCGGCAGCGATGCGCCACAGTTCACATCCAAAGGCCAAACGTTCAGGGTTGTGGCCGGGGATCCTCTCCTGATCCTTGCGCTGTGGATCACTTTAGGTAAGCTGTCAAACATTTGTTCAGCCAAAACATGTGAATAACCATATACGAAAAAAAATTTCAACAACTGAATGGAGTTTGTATTTTATTGAAAGCTAGTACTCAAATTATGTTTAGACAAATAGTTTATGTATGTATCAATCAGTGAATAAACTGCAACATTGACTTTTTTGTAACCTGATGTACAATTATTTAGATGGTAACTTTTACTGTCACAGAAATTTTATTAGCTTTTTTAAAAGTAGAACAGAATATCAAGCTCGTATGAGACATGAAATGAGAATAAAACGTTTTAATAGTTTATCTTGCAAATTCACAAATAAATTATGACATAAATTTAAATTTTTGGGTATATTTATTAACTTTAAAATATGCTAGGAATAACACAACTCTCACCTAAACATACTTAACCCTTTTAAACTCAATTTCATACAACATTGACCTTACTAGTATCTTTTAGAATTTAACGTTTTGACTGGACATACACTCTACCAAGAAATAATCTACTTCTGCGCATCCTATACCCAAGAATAATGCTTAATTTTCATTATTAATGATTTTATCCTTCAAAAAGTACGCATATTTTTGTCCTTCAAAATTAATGCAGTGTTCTACTGGACCCCGTATTAAAAATACGTTTAAAAATATAAATACATTGCATATTTTTAAAGATATTTTTTAGACTGTTAGTGTGTGCAAGCTGTAATGTATCGGTTAAAAAAAATAAATGTAACCAATTGTAATTTTTGTTCTATCTCGCTAAATGATGTACTTTTCACTAAAACATGTAAACAGCTGACAACTGGCAACTAAGGTGGCCAAATAAAATTACAGTGGGTAACAAACATTTCTGTGACAAATTTAAACTGATAAATATTGAAAAAATTTTCTTAATTTAAGTTTTGATTTTAACAAATATAACAAACACCCGTCTTACACATGACGTAATGGACAAAATACTACAAAAACCGCGTGTGGTCAAAAAGCAAAAAGGACGGTGGAACTCTTCTCTCAATATAATTATGACCTTGACCTTCTCCCCCCCCCCCTAATAAAGACTTTTCCATTTATAGTAACCTATCCAGGCACATTGATAGCTCGGAAATCTTTGAATTAGGAAAGACCCTTACATAAACATATTCTTCTATAGCTTTATTATGAGTAGTTTTGGTTCTACATATACCACCACTATTGTAGTTAGAATCTGTATCCTGTATACAGGAAGTTACGTGCTGCTGTGGAGACGTGGCAGCCAGATCCTGACAGCGGACAAACCTCAAGGTGTCACGCCGAGAAGCCCGCGCAATGTCACGTACAGGAAACGGATACAACCTGCGGATAGTCAGACGTCAGCTCCGCAGACGACCGCCGGGGAGTTTCGTGGGTGTCAGATTAGCGGGACGAGGTCGCGAGAGATCGAGATACACAACGTTGCAAGTCCTTACGTGGTGTATTTTTAGTGGTTGTTTTCTATAGAATAATGTTTTAGAGAGTGTGTAAAATAAATTATATCTGGAAACTATTTTATTATAAATCATTTTTCCTCTGTACATGGATCTCAAAATTCCTCTAAAACTTAGTAATGATCAGGGACTGGTAATTGAGTAAATGGAATCTGACTACAATATTGAATATATATTAAACAGACTTAGCCTACAAAACAGTAAGTTATTAATAAATGTGGGCCTCTAGGCTTAACACTCAACGTAATGGATTAAATAAATAATTTATAGCACTGTATTTTATCCCAATGTATCTATAGGATCAACGTGATTTATAGATAATTCCATAGTAGTACTTACAAATACATTTCGTGATATTCTATCTATTTAAAATGTATTTCATAAAGGTTTATGAAACAATATTGTGGTCCCTATATAAGGTCACCAATGAGTTTTTGCAAATCTAAGCCAAGTTGAAGAACACCCAACCAAATTTGCATTGACTTCAGCTCTAACAACCCGCAGTAGAAAAGATTGTAATCTTTGGTCAATTGAATTACTAGTATACGTCTAATAGTCCTAACTAAGGAGTAATAGGATTGGGTCACTTTCTTTTATTACATCAGAAATAAACCATTTACATCTTTATCCTTAAAGGATCTATATAGGCTTTTTCTTATGACAAGAAGCTCTTCCGTAAAATAAATAAGATAACATCAGTTCTCCGCCCCTTGAACCTTTGAGGGTGGATCATAATAGACTTATATGTCAAGATAATAACGGGCCTAAAACGGAGCCCCTACGGAACCTCCGAAGTGTTCAAGCAGCATGAATGAGGTTGTACGGCACCCGTCCTAATGAGAGTTTAACTCAGATACTGTCCTAAGAAGAGCAAATACTCTTGTTTTCAATGGCCAAAAACCTTAATCATTTTTAAAGAATATGTCCTCATAGTGTTGAATATTCTTAGTTAGCGTTGGTAGGTAACTTGTATTTAACAATAAATAAACCATTTTAATAGACAGATACAATGAGTACGTTGTCTATATATTCCACCAAACCTTGATTGAAGGTCTTCACCACCTCGACTACCTAATTAAGTTTAAGGAACATATTTTATCCTCATACCAACAAAAAATGTTTCCTGTGTTTATGTCATTTTATAATTTGATTTCCGTGTCCACAGCGTTCCATCCTACCAGTCCCCACCCCAGAGCTCAGGTGCCTCCCAAGGGTCCCAAATTAACAACCAAACGTGGAGGAACAGTCACTCTGACATGCAACAGCTTACCGGGTAACCCCAATTGCCGAACATCCTCTGGACCACGAAAGGTATCTGGATATCGGTGCTTGCCCGTTATTTCACAAATTATAATCATTTTAAAACATACTTCTCTTATTTTCTTACTAATTAATATCGGTTTTTTCAGTTCTCCCTCTGCTCTTTTTTTAATACGCTTTCACAACAAGGTTTCAACACTTCTGATTTCTTTTCTCCATATGTTTAAGTTTAAATTGTAAAACTATTTAATAAAAATAAAGCTAATGTATCCTTGAACATATCACCATAAAAGTTTTGTTATTCGCCTTTTAAGGACTAAAAAGCATTGCAACTAAAGCAACGTATAAATTAATAGTGCAATTACTTTTTATTTATAATATAGTGTTAGGTAAAAACTACAATACAGTGTGTTCTTCTCGAACTGACTTCTCTAACTGGTAATAAGGTTGAATAATCAAAATTATTT
>NW_025789018.1:0-9186 GCF_021130785.1 Homalodisca vitripennis
ACAGCAAGTGGCCTAGGTTGTCCTGATACACCTTACACAACACACAACACACACACACACACACACACACACACACACACACACACACACACACACACACATATATATATATATATATATATATATAATATATGAATATATATATATATATATAAAAGACTTCCAGTTGAATGATACTATCGGAAATTCTGTCAACCTAGCCGCTCACATTACGTATACGATTTTTAGGAACTGCCAAAGTTTGTGTTGTTACAAAATTTATTAAACGTGATTTCCCCAATCGTGGTTTGATTATTTATTTAAATATTTAGGAAATTGATTATCAAGTGGGGGGGTTAAAATGTGTTTGGCCACATCGGGTAGGAGTTAATGCAAGTTCAAGTGAAGGTTTGAGAAGATGTTAAGTGAAGATAATTTATAAATAATTAAACACGTATGTCGTATATGGACTGATAGCTCCTAATATAGGACTCGTCAGTGGGAAAAAAAAACGTTCGCCCTCTTACAAAAAGCGATTTTTAACATCCGTTTTCTGGCATAAAAAAAACACGTGGTATTAAAATGTGATGCTAGATACTATGTCTATCCCAAGCAATGTTCCTAAATGAAATCATACACCGGAATGTAAGGCGCAAATGATTTATTTACACAATCGTTTGCATTGAGAACATCACTCAGGCTGTCTAACACGCACAAAAATTAGGCGACATAAGTTAACTTAAATTAGATGTTTCTAATGACCTGTAATAACTCTAAGATATTTGTTTGTATAATCTATGGGCTTTGCATTTCCCATTATTAATTATAGGTTTACTCCACAACTGTGAGTGGTCAAATTTTGAAAAATTTAAGTCGTAATAGAGGAAAGAATATAAAGTTTTTGATATATTAAAGCGTTTAAATTCCATAGAAACGAGGTATAGTATTATATAAATATATACTCGTCTTCGGCTCGCTGAGGACTACCCCCCCAGACCCCTAATTCGGAAGATACGTATTTAAGTCCGAGCATTATATCAGGGAAACTGGAAAGTTTCAAAGAAGACCTATTTTATACAATATAACGAAAAAGTTTTGACTTTAAGGGCAGTTTGTTGGCGTAACTCCTAGACATTCGACAAAAAATTAGACTAGTCCTTTCTTGTAGAAATAATTTTTATATTAAAGTGTGGAGTTGCCCTCGGATTTGAACAACGACCTCTGGGTTAGGAGCCGGTTACAGAGGCTTGAGAAAATATGAGCTGTACCGGTCAGTTTTGTTGTGGAACTGATTTTGTGAAATCAAAATAATCAAAATAAAAAACCGACCCTAAAGTCTATAATATTTATCAAATTGTTTAAGTTGATCAGGGGGTTACAATTTTACACAGGAGTTTATCTGGTCATTAGCTAAAAAAAACGAAATTCCTGGAGTTGAGGGTTTAATGTTATTGGGGGTTAAAATATGACAATGGGTTTTTTCCTGCGGGGGATTATATATCGACCATATTGGCCATAACGACAGGCAGCAAAACGTATAAAAGTAGAATAGTTTTACTATAGTAATGAAAGCTCAATTGTGAACAAGGACGTTTTTTTTTGCGATGTCTAGGTTAAGGTGGTACAAATCTTGGTAGAAAATACTGCAACTGGGCCCATCCACTAATGAATGTTTCTTGAGTAATTTAAATTAAAAAGAAATTGAATGAAAGAGAATTTTAGGTGTTTTCTAGTGAGGAATACACGGACTAATCAAGAACGTATGCACAGTTTTATCTAAGTTACACCAGGAAGTTTAGGCTATGACTATGTATAGTATGAGTAACTCAGTACACTAGAGGGTATTATATGTCTGTGCTAACGAGAAATATGCGGCAGCGGTCTTTTATCAAAAGAAATAATGTTTAATCAGGGTTAATTTAACTCAGCGAGATTATCACGCCACGCAAGAAGTGTTGACAATGACCACTATTTTCATGAAATTAATTTAAAACATCACTCTGTTCCCTTTCTAGTATTGACGGTTTGATAACGCTCATTACCAATTAAACGATGTGGGGTTGTAGTCACTCGTTAATGTAGTAAACACCAATTATATCCAGGAGCCAGAAATTAGATTACACAATATAATAGTCACAATCAAAACTCACAACTCCTAAAAATTGAACCAATTATGAACAAGTTTTTTGTATGGATCAAGGTCCTATCGATAAATACTTACTGCACTGGTCGAACTTGACCCGGGTTTATAGAGCTCATCAGTTGTCTAGTTAATCTGATAATATCAACATTTAAGTTAAGACCAATGATTTGTCTGCTACCCCCTTCAGAAACAAAATTCCATATTCTCTACAGTAAAACAATTTATAACATATTTTCCTATTTTAAACGTTTGTGTTTTGGCCAAACCATTGAGGATAGGCAAACAGTTTTACTACGCTTTTCTGTAGACCATATCTAATTGCTACAATCTTGGTGAAATAATGTGGTTTAGAGCTACGAGAGGCAACACGGTTTGGCCGTGATCGATCCTTGAAACTAAATTTTCACGTGAGTAATTACAAAAACTTTGCACATAACCGCGTTTTTTGTGGCTTAGTCTTTATAGAGATAGGGTTAAAAGTCACTTGACCTTTTATGTAAACACGCACGTCGTTTTAAAAATCAAATTTAAACGTTTTGTTTGAACTCCGAACAATGGTTCGGCCGTGCCTATCGACCCCAAAAACTACATTTTCACGTAAATGACCATACAAATTTTACACATAATCGCGTTTTTTGGCAGCATAGACCAATGAAGTTAGGGCAAAAAGTTACTAGAGACCTTTTTCTGTAAATCACTTAATTTGCTAATCTGATGGGTCAATCAGATTTGGGGTTTATTTCAAATCCAGGGATAAGCGTAATTTGAGTGCAGGTCAAGTCCCGAAGCATGAATTTAGATTAGAGATCTGGAGTCTAAATCACAAGGCCCTATATTTATTGAATTCTGTCCAAATCAAACGAAAGTATTGACTTCGCGGAGATTTTGTGGCTTAAACCGTTATGTGTACGAACAAAAGGTTACTGGACCTTTCTTGTTGGAAATTTAATTTATATCTTTTTCTCGATTCTGAGCTAGGATTTTGAGCTACGATCCCCCCCCCCCCCCCCCCTTTCCGGGGGACTTTTTTTGGTGTGGAATTTTAGGAGGAAAAACTGCACTGGTCAGCACCTTCTGATTTATTAAAAGGTAACTTAAGATAAAAACTTTGCTGCCTTTCAGGGGGTTTCCAATGATTTCGCGGACTAATCTAGAATTGCGCAATTTGTAAAATTCCTACCATAATACGAGGAAGTAGATTATTCTCTGTGCATTGAGTAACATCTTTCCTCCAGGGTGTTATGACGCAATATTTTTTATTAAATTTAAGACGTAGTACTTAATCTAAAACAGTAACCCAAGGATGAACCTTGTAGTATAAAAAATTAAAAAAAAAATTTTTTTTTTGTTTTTTAATTGTTTTTTTTAATTCTTACATTTAATTCTGATACAAAATGATCACTATCAACACATGTATGTTTTGGGCATCTTATTAATAATTAAAATAAAATAATTAACAACAAACAACACAGTAACGAATGTCTGATTTCCAGTTGCAATCGCAACGAGTTTTGACTTTTGCACTTTTATACATAATACTAGTGACGACAGAGGTTATTTTACACAATTAGTTTTGTCAGCGTTGGCTAAGTCTGGCTTTTAATTTAAAAGCCATATGTTTTTTATTTTTCATGAGTGTTTGTGTTTGTTTTACTTATGTAAATGAGCTTTGTTTTCGTTTTGCACTGTGAGTGTGATGACTTTCCGAATATAATTATTATATTGTTGTAATTATTTTGTTGTGAGTATTATTATTTGAGTTTCTTACAAAAAGCCTAGGGCCAAGAAGTTTGGTAAGAATAAGATTCAAAGGTAATCAGTTTACTACTAGTAAGAATAATAGTGATGTACTAAACTCTTTCTAAAACCCTACTTTCAGAGAAGAACATTCCTGAATAGTTTTTAGGCCTAATCCAGAGCCAGAGTCCAATACCTCTGCTTCTAAAATAAAGTGTAAAATAACATCTCTTATGTGTGCTGATGATATTGAGTACACCTTACCTGTAAATTACACTAAGGGAAACTACATAATTAATTTAGAATCTTTTGAACCAAATTTTTAACTGGCATCCACAAAGGTGCGCTAGCTGTGGAAGTGCTTTCATTTAGAAAATTAAGTGAAGATCCTGCTAACCGTAAAGGCCTGGCTGTACAGTTTTACTTAGTTGCAATAACTGTGGACATAGAAAATAAATTTTTATACCAGCAAGAAGACTGATCAGGACTTTTTTGACATAAATGTGCGTTGTGTATACTGGATTCCGTTGCCATTGGTAAAGGTAAGGCTGCGGCAGTAATGATTTTTGTCAGTGTTGTGATCTTCCAAGCCACCAAGATAGGTTTCAAGCCTATAACAAACTTAATATCATAGTGCTGTTTGAAGAGGTTTCTATTGCTTCAATGAAACAAGCAGCCCATGAAGCAGTTGTAGAAAACGAGGGGTAAATACCGACATAGCGGCTGTTTTTTGACGGCGAAACGTAGTGCAGAAAAACGTTGGCCATACATCTTTGAATGGCGTGTTTTCTGTCCACGAGTAAATGGAATACAGGGAAAGTTTTGGATGCTGTTTTCACTGACAAAATATTGTTTCATCATGGCAATAAAATAACTAAAAAATCAGCCGCTACACACAGAGAACAGTGCTCAAAGAATTATTGACGGGCCGAGCGGCGTTATAGAGGTAGAGGCTGCTATTCAGGTATTCTACAGGCGCTCGGAACAAAAAACCTTGGTGTAAGATACACAAGTTATTTAGGAGATGGTGACAGCTCCAGCTGTTTTTGTCAGTAACAACCGAATGAATACAAACCTTATAAGAAGCGCAAAGCTTATGGAGAATAGTCTGCCAAGTTGGATTTCCCGCCAAAACGAGCTTAGCGCGTTCCGCCGCTAGGAGCGCTTTGTTTCCCTCCCCCCTTCCCCCCTATCCCCTCTCGCTCTAGCTTGTTCTCTCTCTCTGTCCTAACTGGCCGCCGCGCTGTCCTTCTCTTCTTCGCGTCACCCGCTTCTGTCTTCCCTGTCTCACTCTAGCTCGCCACGGCCAACGAACCGCCCTTCACGCTGCCGTAGCGGTGGAACCGCGCTTAAGCTTGCCAAATTCAAAATAAAAATTGGCAGACTTTTTATAACATTGGGCTTTGCGCCTTCTTATAAGGTTTTGTATTCATTGATGTACAACAAGCTAAGCCTTATGGTCAGATGAGGTTGAAATAAGAAGGATTTGGAATGTGTAGGGACACGTCCAGAAGAGAATGGGAAAGATCGGCTAGCGCAGATTGAAGGCTAAGTTGCGTGGGCCCATAAGTGTACCACTGACGGAAAACCCTCTCTCTGGACGTGGATAGGTACTGACAGATGCATTGATTAGACAGTGTACAAGACCTACTATGGCAAAAGCTATATAGCGAGTGAAAATGTTGGGATGACGTTGAAAAAAATGAGGAAGGCTGTTTGGGCAACCTACTTCCATTTACTTTCAAACCGGACGTGAAACCTCGCTCGCCATGAACTATGCCCAAAGAAAGGTGAACAATCTTGGTGCATAGTACCAAAAGTCTTTAAGTGACAGGTGAGGTATACCATCATAAGCATATCATTACCTGAGGGCTATTTTATTAGAAATAAAATTCCAATTTACCAAGACCCTGTCCCGGAACACTGAACGCCTATGCTCTCAGAAAAATGCCTGCACGGGCCGAACACAGAACCCCTAACGAGTCCTTCAACAAACGTAATATCTGGACCAGAATTCCTTAAAAAATACTTTATGTTGGGCCTCAATACCTTAAAAATTGGAGTGTTGGATTCAATTATAACATTCAACAGTGGGTGCTCTGTGGCAAAGTGGAAGTGTTGCAAAAGCTGTGTGGTGATTGCCGGAAGCAACTGCGTTGTAGGCCCTGAAGCAAATCGACAAGAACCGAGTTTTAGATGCCAACAAAGCAGCTTTGAGGATGTTACTAAAGAAGAAAAGAAAGCCAGAAAAGAAACCTAGAAGAGAAAAAGATGAAGACAAGGATGAAGAAAGAAAGTAAAAAGTATGATCCGGGAATGTTTTAGCGTGGCTGCAAGGGGTTACCGTACAGAGTTTTTTGAGCTTCCTCCTGAAAAATCACACATTCGGACACGAGACTAGGTACACTTTTCTACTAAACCTTTTAAACTATCTGCATGATTTTTTGTTGTGTATTTTATATTAAGGTCCATTACCAAAAGAACTTAACCCTGTTTTATTTAAGAATAATTTGCTTTTAAGTCCTTTAAAAAAAAAATGTTTTATTGTAAAAAAAAAAATTGTGTTTTTTTGGTATATTTAAAAAAAAATCATTACTAATTTTTTTTTTTTTTTATTAAGTTTAAAATAGGTTAACTATACTTTAAAAAGCATTAAAAAAGGCATACAAAGTTTCAATGCTGTAAACTGAGATAGTGTTTTTCCTTTTAAATTGTACCTAAAGTTAATATTTTCTTTTAACGTTGTACGGTATATGGACTACAGGGTCCCCTTAATAGATTCTTAAGTTTGATTCAGGTGGTTTATATATTACTCTGGAGTTTATCTGGTTATACTAGGAAATTCCCGGGAGGGGGTTTCAATGTTATCGGGTGTTTATTTTCCCTGTTTGGATATTTATCATTCAGATAGGGCACATACCGACATATGCAAAACGGTATACAAGCTCAATTGTTTACGTTGAAGCAGAAGCTCAATCCCGAACTGGATCGAATACTCCAGCAAATTGTTGGGGGTCGCATAAAACTTAAATAACCCGTTAAAGATTACCCATCTCACGAAGTTTAGGCAATTTGAGAGCGTTTTTTTTTTCAGACTTAACCGCAACGATATTACGAAAAAAAGCTACTAGAGCTTTTTTTGTTAGATCTTATTATCTGTCCTAGTTTATCAATAATTTTAGCGTTTTAGATTTTGAGTGTTCTCATTAAACTGCATGGCCAAGATAATTTAAACATTTTCTACTATATAGTAGTTTCCTGTCAGTTTCCTGGTTGTGTCTAAAAGCATGCCTACAGTACGATCGAATTAAGTTATTTTAATTAATTATTTGTCCACTCAAGCTGCCCTAAAGACCAAAAGCGTCCATTTTAAAATCACTTTTTTCCAAGATTTTAAAATAAAAGAAAACATAGTTTTATAAAGTTTTTTATAGTATTTGGGAAGCCAAAAGTGAATATTATAAACGTAACAAACCACTAGTACTTTCTAATCCAAGAAAATAATAATCTCAAACAGGTAATGATACTTGTACACTGATATTTAAAAGGGTTTGTTGAGCTCTCCCGTAAGCTCTGAAGTGGGACTGCACCGGGGGGGCCCCCCCCACCCCCCGACTACGACCCTTTTACTGACTTTATACCCTGGGAAAGTTTTTCATAACCCAAAGTCCACTAATCCGTTAACCGCCACAACGACCATAAATACAATCTGGCAGTTTACAGTAGAGTTGGTCAGCTTCTAATTATTGAACAATTCTTAGAGAACGTGGAAACCACATGCCGGCACGTAAACAAAGTCTCACTTAAACGCGTCTCCCATTGTTTTTTTGGTTTTCTGGAAATTTCCGTGTCATCCTGATAAGTTGTGCCAGCTTTTTCAATGAGATTTTTTACCAAAATTGTTCCAAATAATTTACTAAAATGGTTTGTTAGTAACTGAATTTTAATATTATTAAGCAGCTATTTCTCGTTTTTAAAAACGTTGGGGTTTAGAAGCACATGAAAGTTTTAAAGTAAATAAATATTTTTTTATTAAGTGCTTTGATCTTGTATCCACCATGAGTTTTTTTTAATTATAAACTGATACACCCGATTTGTTTTTCAAATTTATTAAATTACTCCTATAATAGCTCATTTACTATTTTTAGCAATGTGCAGTATGAAAATGAAAGTTTCTCGTTTATTATATAAAATTCAAGACATCATCACTTCTTTTTTAACAACGATTTAATGCTGATTTTTTTTTAAATTTGTTTGAAGCCGCATACAAGAAACTAATCATAATTGATGATGTCCATTGCTGAGTAAATAATCAATTTAAGAATACATCATATTTATTTGGATCATTGATTAACCTAAATTTGACTTTAACGATATTCGACTGATTTCCTCAAAGAATATTATTACAGCGAAATTATACATGAAAACTAATCTAGAATTATTTTGAAACTAAATAATTTTTTCTTGAACCTGTAGAAAATTTTTTTGATATTCCGTCAGAAGATGGCTAATTTTGTGTAATACAACAGTTAGCATGGGATACCGTTAGTTCATAAAAAAACTAAAATTTGAACTAAAACAATTTTTAATAATAAATAAAAGCTCTAGACTTTTCCTTTTTTCATGGCTGTAATTACAACCTTGTCCTTTTAGGAGTAAATTAAAGCACAAATTTATCAAAACCTTCTCAGAGTAGAGTAAAAAGTCCTTCCCAATTAAACAAATGCATTAATTAACTTCTTATACAAGTTTTGTAGGATTGGATACATTACACGGCAAACTCAGTTTTTTTATAAAACCTTATGAATTATGTATATAGTTAAAACATGAATATGGTGATCCTATAGTTTTTGTAGCATACTATCTCTAGGATTAAACATCAGAGCTAACTAAATTTTTTAAGATACAACGTCGTGTTTAATAATCTAAATAAGATAATTGTTTATTTTTAAAGTTTATATATAAAAAAAAGTAAGTTCCTTTACAAATTTGTTTTTGTTTAGAAACCTGAATAATTTTTCATTAACAATTTAAAGTAAAAAATCACAAGTAAAGAAGACTATAAAGTAATGCTTATGCATGAACTTTTTATATATCGTGTTAAATTAAATATTTGGATAATGACTTGTTTAGTTTTTTTTCCTATTACATGTAATGTTTCTTGTAGTTTACCAACAAGCCGTAGTTCTTATTTAATGATTATCTGGTAACATAAGCCCGTTCTAACTAAGTAATTATAATCTTCTATTTCGGATGGCGGACCACGCTGCCAGTGTCGCACCGGACAAACATAATTCATTGAACTAAAAGGGTGACAGGAGTTTTCC
>NW_025789019.1:0-31302 GCF_021130785.1 Homalodisca vitripennis
TTCACTGTTAATAATTAGCTGTAAATCCACCAAACACAGTTTCGTCTGCATTAAGACAGCCTAAAGAGAAAACAACATAACACTGCAAATTTTTTTTTAGGACAGGCAAAATAGCAGTAATATGCGTTATTTTTTCGAGTACGATTGAGCGACATATTTAAAATGGAATTTCAAGTTTTATAAATCTATAACTTAACTAAACACTAGAACTCGTTATAATTTTAAATCTCTAAAAAATATTTAACAACTTATTGAATGACCTGAAATATTTCTACCAATTCTACACTGCAAAACCTTATTTGGTTTTCTTGGCTTAAATTGTGAACGGAACAAAAATAAACCCACATACTGTGTATCTGATGATTTTATAATAATTATAAAAGTAACACTACATTGTGGACTTACTGACAAATGTTTGGGTCAATTTGATTTGCCTTCATAGTTGAGTAATCCCACATTAATTATTTATTGTGCAGTTTTCAGAAAATTATGTGTTTGCTACTGTTCTAATACAGTTTTTAAATAGTTATTTGCACTGCCGCCTAGATCCCATTATGTGGCCATCCAATGAAAATTTTGTTTTAATATTTTGAAACTCTATTCTGTAAAAAATGTCAATAAAGAATCTGATTGATTGATAATTATTTACTTCTTTATAATTTTTATTATAAAACTATTCATAGTGGAATTGATTTAATTTGCTGGAATTATTCATATTTTTATTGTAAACCGCGTGTTTATGTTATACAAATTGTTTGCCATAGTTTCTTACTGATAACAATGGATGGAAGTGCAAATAAAAAAAAATTATAATTGACTATTTTCATAGAAATGTCCAAAAACCGACAGAATAATAAAATAATATTTATGATTTTGAATTAGACACCATGTGATAGACAATGGAAACTTGGACTAACTAATTTCAATTGACTTGCGGAGAGAACCACAATGCGAGAGCTCATGATAATCAAGGTTTAGAACCGACATTTAACATGGATTTTCCACTCTAATTATATATTCTTTACACCAAGGACGTAGCCAGCGAGGAGATCTGGACCCCCAAATTTTTAATTACCTTTTTAGTAAACGACTATTATTATTTAAATAATTTAGTACTACTGACAGATTGTTCTCAACAAAGAAAACGGGTCAAGAACTTTTTAAGGAACAAAATGTGGCCTTACTCTGTCCCTTTTAGAGGCAAGATCTATTTAACCAAGGCATGCTGAAGATCATTTCAATTTTATGATGTTTCTGGATGATCTCCTTTTACAAGCCAAGTGTATGTGGTTCTGAAGTGCAGATGTAGGTGTTTCTTGCATGTTTGTCTTTAATCTTAGTGATGCTCCATGTAACTCAACTTTGAAGGCAAAATGTAATCTGTCTTAAAATATCAACATATGATTGAATGTAGAAATAAGGGTTTCTTCCAATGTTTGTCACTTATCTTAAATATGTTAGGAAACATATGTGATCTTCCTTTTATAACAGTCAATCATCATTCGTTATTCATAATCATGGAGATTAGATAAAGCATCATAAATATAACATATTGTAACAGAAACACAATACCAGTGTAGAATTGGTTCTCCCAATTCCTCTGTTCAGTGGGTGGTCTTGAAAAATTTGGTTGATTCCATTTTCCGCTCGTCCAGGAGACTGTCAAAATATCACCCCTTTGTATGATGGCTTTTTGGTATGGTAAACACAGTTAGATTATGCTGTAGGTGACTTCCACTTGGACGTTAACTTTATTACTTCATTACTAGACTTAATTACATATTGCTTAGAAAAGTTACTCCTTTATTCGTTTACTGCAAACATAAAATTCCAAGATGATACAGCTGTCATGAGCAAAGGATTATGTGGAAAAGAGGAATATAAAAAACAAATTTAAACAAAATACTTAATTTTTATTTTTTTTACTTCTGTTATATGATTTTTTCTTATTACATTTTGTGGTTTTCTTTTAGGAAGATTTTTCTGTTTATTTACAGCAACTAGTTGGTCCTCATCCATAGGGGAGATGATAGTGCCAAGCTTTGTGATCAGAGCAGGCCGTGTCAACTTCTTGTGGGCCGTCTGAGGTACCCAGGTGGAACCCAGGGGTGCCCTCATGCTGGCTTCATATTCCTGGACACTGGTGAATGGAAACGGCAACTTCTGACACCTGTAACAAATCTGTATTTTAGGTATGACCTGGATAATCCTTATAAATGATATGCAACACACTGTTAGATGGTAAAGATATGAGCTGCAGACCTCTAATTAATGTATACCTATAAAATATCTTATTATTAAAAACCATGAAATTACACAAAGGATATTTTTTAAACATATTTTCTAGTGTAGACTATGCAGATGTCTATGGCAAGACTGACCTGGTGCTCTTTGATGGGCTTGTCAGCATCCTCGTTGAGGGATAACATTGCCACGGTTGGCGTCTCTACGAGGGATTACCCGTGGGAACTTTATCACAAACTTCTTGCGCTTGCGTCGCGTCACTGGCTTCAGATTATGACCGGCCCAGCTTCCCCAGCCTGGCAGACTCAAGTTCACATCCCCAACTGCGGACTTGCTGGTCTCGTCCTCCTTCTCCTTTCTGAAAACACATTGCAAAGTTATAAAGTGTTAATTTTACTGTTCAGCCTAATTCTCATGGAGCAATATTTTATAAAAATATTCTTAGATGAGTACTCGTCGTCTCTTTTTCAATAGTTTGCACTACAGCTTTAACTGATAAGGATATTTTATAAATTTGAACATATTAGGATTGAAAGTCAGGGTCCAATACAGAGGAATGTGCCACATCTTTGGGAAAGCACTCTTGCTAATGTGACCTGTAATAGGGGATATGGGGAGTAGCATCACACATAGCAAACCACGCATACTGCAACACCCACTGGCCAACACAGAAAATAATTTTTTTTGCTAAAACTATTTTGCATACCTAAGTTCAAATTTTAACATTCTACAGTTTGCAAGGAAAATGAACCTGGCAGTATCATAAATTATTAAATTAATAAGGAATTTTTAAAACTTGTATAGGTATGAAGTTACCAAAGATTAGATTAATTTTTATTTCAGGCATTTTCCTATAACATGTTTTGTACATCTACTCCTGCAGTTAATTTGACAGATTGGGAAACTCTGTGTAATGTACAGTACATAGAAGAGTTCTCTTGTAGAGACCAATACCACTGATAAGAGTTTACTTTGCTCAAATATAATTTAAAAGAATTTTAGTAGATTACAACTTGACAATACTGTTGAAAAACATGTGATATATAACAACAGTATGTTGTGTTTTTCATGTTAAATAATTAAAGTTGAAAAATGTTTTAGATTCTTACATTAATTGCCTTGTGTTCTGTATTTACATATAAGTATTTTTAGTCCTCTGAATCAATACTTCTACAGTAAATAGTAATTGTATTTTTTAGGTTGTTTTTTACATGTGACAAAATCAACAATGCTTGAAACAAGGTGGATTATTTTATTCTAATTACTTGATACTTGTGTTCTAATCAATGTGTAAACAAATAAAAAATAATGTTTGACCTCACTAAAAAAAATGTACAGTAAAAAATGAACAAGAAAAAAAAAACACTAAACGGTTATTATAAACTAAAAGGTATCTGAGACTTATAGAACAGATAAAGGCTAAAGTAAACTAAGTTGTATATTTTTTAATTATTCAAGAACAAGTTTGGGGTTAGTGTCAAACAAGTTAGGGGGTAGAACATTTAGTAGCGTTTAATAATAATGATCATTCAAAATATTTCTTTTGACTGAATTATTACTAATTTACTTTTTATGGGATTTACCTGTAACCGATATCTTGAAAACCGTTTGAGAAAAAAATCATTGGTTAGTACAATTTATTTAGATAATCTTAAACGCACTCTAAAGCACTTTTGAATCTTCCCCTAGACCCATTAATAACACAAATGTGAATTACAAAATTTAATACGTCTGCCAAATTAGTACTAAATGGCTTACCGAGCAGGATATAAATATTAATAAAAAATAATTAAATGTCAATTAGAATATATATATAAAATATATAAACTCTGGTTATAGGTGGTAGTAGTGAAGAAGCCCTGCTTGAAGTTGTCTAAAAAATTCTTCTCCTACTATTACCAACAATGAAACATGATTTCTAAACTGTACATAGCTTGTGGCAAGCTAATGCAACCATGGAGCTGAAGTAGACTAAGGTGATTCCATATTATATATATATATATATATATAAAAAAAAAAACTAGGACCACTGATTTTTCTAGGGTTTGTGGCTAATGTCCTGAATCTTTGTCTGTTGTATTGAAAGAAGTCTGAGTTATATTGAGTGAGTAGACTACAGTGGACTTATATTTTGAATTTAAGAAGCTGTTTGTTTCAAATTTTATAATACATTTATATTTAGTTTAAATTCACTATTATCCAAGATTTAAGACATGATACCTGAACACGTTTTGAAAAAAAATAAACATTGAAGAATAAGTAAAGGAATATAATTTATAATTTAATATACAATAAAATTTTTTTGAAGAGTGTGATTTGGATTTATTTTGTTCATTCTCTTTAGGAGATTGTAATGTTAATTTTTGACTTATAATTTGGTGGTATTTATTTTAATATAAAATGTATTTAGTTTTAATTATAGAAAAATGTAGTTGTCCTAACAACCTTTTATAATTTCAGAATAATTAATTATTTGTTTCAAGTGACTTTAATTTTGAATATCAATCTTATTATTTATTTGTAGATAATGCATCTGTAAATTAAATAAATATATAGGTATTTCTAGTGGATTGCTGCTGCACACCTTGAGCACTAAGCTATTGGATTGTAATAGCTCTTTCCTTGCATCTTCTGTTACCCTGTACTGAATATTATTATTTGTAAGATTATGTTTTTATGCATTATAATTCAATAACTAAATTGAATAGATTCTTTAATTTTTTTGTAATACTTTAAGTGGTTTAATAGTGGACTCAAGTAAGCCAGACACTTCTTACTTGTAAGTCTGCTTCATCATGCAGAACAGAAGTTAGAAAAATCGAATTAAAGAAACAATGTAAATAACAATAATTGAGAGTGTGGAAGAAGCTGCAAAGCTCACGTATCTCTAGAATCATACATCTTTTGTATCAAAACGGTGCCTCACAATCCACTGCAAAAGTGTTGAAAAATTTTGTAGTTATTAATTTTTATAGAAAGGTGAAATTGCACTAAGATTATAAATAGAAAAAAAACAGCCTTGTAATGTAAAGAATTGCTTTCCGAATTTCTTTATGTACTTATCAAGAATAAGCAAATTAGGATATTGACTTACTGGAACTGTTCGACAACATCACTCTCAGCAAAGGCCTCTGTAATAACGAGATGCCGATCTTTGGCAGCTTGATCCTCTTGGTCCATCGCTTCTTCACCTTCAGTCACCATCTCTGGCAACTCAGATGCAAGCAGTCTCGGAGTCACCTCTTGGAACTTATTAGGATCAATGTCTTCTCCAGAGGTTACTTTTGCTGAAGCAGTTGCTATTGCCTTTGCCACAACATCACGTTCTACTCTGTTCCGTTTATTATTAACTCGAGTTTCTTCTGCTAATTCCTCATCAACATCAGCTGTTATATTCTGTCTATTCATTTTCAAACTGGGAATTTCATCTGTTTCTAATTCCATCTCATTGTTATCCTTGTTCTCCAGTTTACTATCTAATTGTTTACTGATCTGATTTAGTTTTTCCTGAACTTTGTTTTGTAATTTTTCTTCAACCTCTTCAAACATCTCATCTAAACTCTTTACTTTTTTAGCTTTCTGTGTATTCATGTAAAGTCCGTTTGTTTCACCTACTTCACCTGGATGTTCAGGAACAACTTCTGTATTATGCCTTTTTCTGGTTTCCATTATTTCATAAGTCCCACTTGATATTTTTATTCTTTTTTCATTGCCTTTATCTTTTCCTATATTTTTAATTTTTCTGCCTTTTACTTGCGAGTGTTTTGTCACAATCCAAGATCCCATTTTACTTTCAAAATTTTTAAAACCATTTCTGGTAGCTAGTGAATCACTAATTTTTTTAGACGTTTTATTTTTATGCGTAGATGTAGAAACTTTAAAATTAGAAGCCGTTTTATTATGTACTGGTTTGGCATTTTTGTTTGCAGAACTAACTTTAAAATTAGAAGCCGTTTTATTGTGTACTGCTTTGGCATTTGTATTTACAGAACTATCACTCATGAAAAACAAATTTTTAATTTGCACGTTTTTCTTAAGAGATTTACTGGATTTATTTTCAACATTACTAAGATCTTTTATTTTGTCCTGTTCTAACTCAGTGTTTCCTTCACTGGATTTATTTTCAAAATTACTTAGAGCTTCTATTTTGTCCTTTTCTAACTCAGTGTTTCCTTCGCTGGATTTATTTTCAACATTACTCAGAGGTTTTATTTTGTCCTGTTCTAACTCTGTGTTTCCTTCGCTGGATTTATTTTCAACATTACTCAGAGCTTTTATTTTGTTCTGTTCTAACTCTGTGTTTCCTTCGCTGGATTTATTTTCAACATTACTCAGAGGTTTTATTTTGTCCTGTTTTAACTCGGTGTTTCCCTCACTGGGGTTTTCCATCTCCGACTCATTGCTACATGGAATGTTGTTTCCTTTCACCTCTGTATCACTCCCAGCCTCATTTTCCTGTTTTTTCACCTTGGTCTCCCAATATTTGCGGTACCCACTGACAAAATCCACCATTTCCTTGCTCTGTTTCACCAACCACTCATTATTAGGGCCATCCTCTTCAATCTGCTGCAGTTGTGGTGGCTCCTCTTCCTCCTCCTCTTCTTCTTCCTTCTCAGACTCACTCTCCTTGTTCTTTGCCAGCTTTACAGTTAGCTCCCTGCTCTTAGCCAGCTGCTCTGCCAATGCGATCCTAGCCTGAAAGAGATTTAACAATTTGAATGGACATTCATATGGGAAAATAACAAAACCATTAGACTAAGATTTAAAGAAAATTACAGTGAATATTAGGTTTTTCATGAAATGAAGAGTTAAGAAACTGATAACATTTCTTTAAAATAAATGAAGAGCAAGAAAAAGTGAGGAGTAACAGCAAAATAAAATTAAAAAAGAAAGTAAAATTAAAAAAAGATGTATAGATGTAAATTAAAATTAATTTGATGTAGAGAAGGTGGGATACATATATTTCTCCAACTCTGTACTAGATTGAAGGAAAATCAAGAAAAAATGTACTGATTACAAAATACCCCAGAACAGCCTACTCTAAGGATGAATGATTACTCACATCTTTGTCATACTTGGCACGAACAGCAAGGTTTTTAGCCCACTGTCCTGTGGAACGATGTCGCAATGTCACTCTTTCCTGGGCCCTTGTTTTTTCCAGTTCCTCCAATTTTTTTAGTGCTGCCTCGGGATCCTTCTGTTGAAGTTCCTCAAATTCCTTCAATTGTTGCTTTACTCTGGCCCTCCGCTGGATCTGATGAAACCTGGGGATAATAAAAAACTTAGCAACATGTTTTCCTGGTTCCTCCTTCTCTTTAAACTCTAAACAAAACGTTTAAACTTCTGAATTGAAAATGTTACATTTTTTCAAGTTTGGGTTTGCATGAATCCTGTGTAAAAATTATACCAATAAGTTCTTAATATTAACATTTAAGCACAAAAGAGTGTATTTTATAACTGTCGTATTGTAAATATAAACTTACTTTTTACTTTTGATCTTGCTGTGTCTCATTGCCTTAGCCTGTTTGTAAGACTGCTGAGCCCTTAATCTGGCCATCATTTTGCGCTTTTCTCTCACTTCTGCTAAGCTCATAGGGTAATCTTCTTCTTTCGCTTCATCTTTGTTATCCTGAGTTTCTTCCTCCTGGAATTTACAATATTGTCCAAAGTAAGTTAAATTTATCAGAAGCATTAAGTTTTAAAGTCATATTAGACTACATGAGAGGAGCTTTATTAAATTTATTACAAAGTAATATTAAGTTAATCAATTTAACAATTAGGAATTTAACTAGCATGGCAAGCCAATAATCAGAATCATTTAATTTTGATTGGAATTAAAATTACTCAACATAATTTCGGTTTACTTTATTGAATTTATATATTTTGTACGGTGTTATACAAATTTAAAAAATATTGTTCTATGTACAAAGCTTTGAGCTAAATAATGCTGTCATAAGTGAAATTCAGTAAGAATAAATCAATTTAATTTAAAACCGTAATTCATTGTTAAAGGTTGTTATCGATGATTTGATATGTAACAAGATTTGCCATAGTTAAATGTTACAAAGAAATATGACATTAGGTTTAAAGATTTCATTTACCAACTTCTTTAGGTGCCATGGACCACCCAAGTTTTAATGGACAAAGTTAACTTTATGTTTATGTCAAATTAGATGATGGTGAGTTTTTAACCACACTGAAATAATTTTGAAATTTTAAAGATTTTTGACATTTGAAGAGGAATATAAATTTAAATTCTCAAAATGTAGTGTTATCTTTTTTGTAACATATAACAAAAGAAAAATGTCTGAATGTTATTCAGTTACAATTTTTGTAGACATAATTAAACATGCTTCTTAATTCAATGTTCATTTTACTAAGTAGAATCAAGCTCTATCACATAAATGTAGTTTTTGTATAAAACAAAATTGCGAAAAATGCAAGAAAAACTATATACACAACACCCAAAAATTGCTTAAGAAAATCATAGAATAATTAATATATTCAAGTTCTCTGACTTCTCTGCATAAAAAACTGAAAAATATAAAACTGTTACAATAAAAAGTATGAGAAACTTGTTATATGAACAAAATTTACTAATTAAGTTAAAATGATTTCTGCTTTTATGCACTAGAATTATCCTTAATTTCATTAAATATTATTCTTAACAAATGTCACACACTGTAAAATACAAACACAATGAACATTGTTTACCATTTAGGAATAGAACCACGTAACTGTGGTTTCAAAAAGGTCTACTACTGAGATTCTTCTTAAGTTATACCGTATTTCTGAATCCACTTTAAAAAATCAATAAAAAAAAACACAATTAAAATATTGATACTAGACTGCAGAGTATATCATTAAGTTTCCTGCTTAAAAAACTAAGATTGAAATACAACAAAAAAGTTATCAATTGGTATCTACTGATAGATTACTTAGACTTGAACCGGGCCTTGGTTACGTGGTGGACAAATGTCAGTGCGCGCATAGCCCACTTTTCCGATAAGCGCAGACAGTCAGTTCTGTCTGCTCCACGAGTGAATTATGTACTAGCATGGCTAAAAATATAAATCTCAGAGCTTAAATTGGATATCGCAAAGTTCTTCAGTTTTGAAAACTGTAAAACAACTTACTAAATATTATACAACGTTTATAAATATATGGAGAAACAATACACCGGAATGTTATGTTAACGAAGTTCAATGATAGCCTAGAGGTGCATCACCTCGATGTCTGCAATAGTGCTAATAGTATGTTGGCTGCATCTACCGTTCCCGCTCTTCTTACCTCACCCTGCCCACACTACCCCTCAAACCCCTCACCACTCCATGCGCAGACTGTTTCATGTCTAAGTAATATATCTGTACATCTGATTTGGGTGATTGATTGTTGGCAATGACGCAGTTAGTTTGACATTGTTGCTGTCACTTGATTTTGGCAATTCACAATCATTACCAGAAATCAATGAAAGTGATAAAAACTGAGGAATTAATAATGGACAAAACAATGACACTGTTAAGAAATTTAGCGAAACAAAATCTAAGTCTAAGGATCGATAGTATTTAGTATTAATTACCTGGGTGAATGGTTTTGGTTCCTTGAGGAGTTTGGACAATTCTAGTTCGAGTTCAGTTGGTTTCTGTAAAAGGTACACAAACAGATTAGTTGTGTTTGTTTATCAATTCTAAATTTTGAAATTGTAACATTTTACTTAAATCTACATTTACAGAAAAACAGGACAACTGGAATATGCTACACATCTTAGTAATATTAGTTTTTATAAAGTTTATTTAAATTTTATATATTACTACTTTTTACTTGGCTCAAGATATAAACACTGGTTTTTTAACTACACTGCTTACTGTTTTTAAATTACATTTACTTCTATCTCAGGTGGGTTACCTTAAAACTTAGTGTTAAAGCAAACTTTAAATAGGACACTTGACTTCAAACAAGATTATTTTGCCAAAATGTTAATACCCTATTAATTAAACCTCAAAAGGTTTAACTGAATTGTTTAAATTCTAAAAAGTTTGTAAACCAGATTATCTACATCCTATTAATTGCGCACCTTCATTCAAACAGCCCATATAATACACTTCATAAGCAATTTTATGTAAAATTACAATTTAAAACCAGTTCTATGTATTTTGTAAAATTCCTTATCAACTATTCCTCTTAGTTAATAAAGAAATCATGTAGACACTAAAGGAGTAATGCAAATTTGAGTTTCTCTTTCAGCATTTATTCAGTAAAACTATGTTGAGAACAGCGAAAATAGATATTCAAATATTTATATGTGTACGACTTTACAATGATATTTATTTCTGAGACTACCAGTATTGGAAAGAGAAAGGGGCGTTATAGAAATATATAACCCCTTCTCAAGTATGATTGATTTTGGAAATTTATCACGGTTTTTGTGTAACTAATATACAAAGGTGGGAATACGCCACATCAAGTGTCGCGTAACAGACTTTGATAAGGTTACATGAAAATTTCAGGTATATAGCTCATTTCATTCTTGAAATGTCCAGTGGACAGGCAGAAAAAATATTTTACATCTCTCCGGCATATAGGCTTCAATGACGCTCAGCAAAATTCCATGGATGGAATTTAATCTAGTCTATGTAGAAATCGAGTTTCATGCAAAATTTAAAGTCTACAGATGAAATTTTTTTGAGATATCCTACAGGCTACATGTCTTACTGTGTCAGATACCAAAAAGGCACAACACAGTACCTAGTCTAGTCACAGTGTCTAGAGATTGTACTCAGTTTGTTTACAATTTATTCATTCTACAATTTTCTCTTTACCATCATGGTTACCATTAATACCAATGCAAAAATGTTCACTAATGCTCAGTTAAATCCCATGAAGTGACATTCACCATCATCTAGCTTGATGTCATTTATATATAAATGAATCTTAATGAAAAAGTTTAAAAATACAGATCAGTTTATCTTCAAGAATAGTGCAGGCAGACAGACATGAAAATTAAATTTTTTCAGTCCCTTGAGAGATAAGCTTCACTAGTGCTCAGCCAAACATTGTTTAATCCTTAGACAATATTAATTTATAACTCTGAGGAACAGAATCAGAGGATCAAATTCCCTGAAACATAAGATTGTTGATAATTTTGACATTTGATATGTTAATGACAAATTAAAAAAACCAGTCTCACCATGTCTTGAGTGATGGGCCTAACATGCTCATCCAATGATCTAACACCATTTAATTCATATTTCCCAAGCATTGATGGCTTGCCCTACCACCAATTTTCTCTACTTTTGCATTTTCTGCAAAGTTTCACTCCATGCTACTGTTACTTTTGCTATAACTAGAATATTAGGTTCTTAAAGTTTAAAACAATGCTGACCCGAAACATTTTTGAAATATCAGTGCTCTGGTGGACAGTAACAGTGTCCGAGCGCAGGGGGAATGTGAGCTGCTCAGCCACTCGCTGCTGGTATACAATGGCATCCCAGCGGTTCAGCTGCTGCTTGGCATGCTCATAGCCAGCCACACGATTAATCTGAAACAGCAGTACAGATAATATAGCCTATAAAATTGTTAAAAATTAGGAAATAAATTCCCAGTAACTGAAGTCTACATGTACACTGTCAGTACTTAACGTAAAGGAGTCCGAGGTACCTATATTTTTGGCACTTTAATTTAAGCAAATTAATCAAAGTATTTCCTTAAGAGCTGACTGTAGTAAAATGATTTAAAGCTTTTAATTTTTCTTGATATTTTTATGGGTTAATCAGAAAAACACAAATTTTGTTGTACTTCAACATTTAAATATTCAAATATTTGATGAAAAAACTAAAACTCGTTTGGTTGAGTATTAATTATAAGTATTAAAATTAGACACATTCTATAAAGATAAAATAAAAAATAAGGGTGTCAAAATGCATAAATTTTAACATTGTTCTTATGGGATTAAACTCAAGGTTATTTTACTACTGCCGGCTCTTAACATTTTTACGATCGGGAGGTCACTAATGTAACCTGAGCTCATGCAGAGCTTGGATGAAGTGTCAGCTCACCGGGCCACGCTTAGTGGCCACAGGTTTTCTGTATCATTACTTGGTGCTTGCATAACCATGTACGTCACTTTTACTCCAATTTAAATGACGGTATTTGACCTTTGGCTTTGTGAATGACCAAGATTTAAATGAAATTTTAAAATAATTTATAAAGTTTATTAGCTTCAAGATTGAAACTTTATCAGTTGGTTATTTATTATTTGCTTTTAACCAAACCAAGTAATACGTAATTTAAGTTTTAGGTTGATCTTTTTTAAAAGTACTGTACTTTGATTTTCAGGATAAAAATACAATTAGACATCTCTTGTAGATCTCTAGTATCAACAGAATATAAACTCATTTCCATATTTTGAGCTTCGTCTCCACCAAATGCACTAGTATTTTAATACACGTATATGATACACTATAGCAGCTACAGTGACATTGACACTTGGATAAAAACAATTATGAACAATGTTTACTTAGTTATCTATTTCATCAAGAGATTGCAGCACTTTCTAACCACAACTGTATAAGGATTGAATTTTACAACTGCACAATACAGTTGTGACACGTTGTGGCCAGCTGACCTGAGAGGGCAATCATACAAACAAATGTAATGCCGATCCCAAAGGGTTGTCAGGTTGGTATGGTATATTGTGCATAAAACTAGAAATTAAATTAGTAAATAACTAAATCTGACCATTAGCTTAGACAGCACATGGTGATTTTATGTATGCACATAACCCAGGACATGTTCTCTATCACTTTTGTCTAATGCTAGTGAGTTTTGCTATATTGTCAGGACTCACTCTATTTTCTTCAGCAACATTGCTAGTTATTAAAATAAGCTAATTTCATGAGAAAAACGACAAACTGTTATGTAAGTGCTGATACATATTGACTACATGCAGTATAGTTTTGAACAACACTGTTGTTACAATCTTAGCAAATTTTTTTAAGTGGAAGAATTAAAGCCAATGAATAAAACCAAGCTTTCAGCCAATTAGGATGAAAATATGAATAAGAGGATTTGAGAAAGTGTACAAAACCCAGTGCAGTACTTAATTGTCAAAACATCAATGTGAGAAAACATATATAAAATACAAGGTAAAATATGTATTTTTAAATTTTATATATTTATAGTTTATTTCATATGTATGCATATTTATTAAAATGAAATGGAAATTATATTTATAAAAATATTCATATACAGTTTCTAAAAGAAAAGCAAAACATATAAGAATAATAATCAATGATCACAGCGACCCAAACCTTACCAGTGCCTTTTACAATATTACTAAAGGTAAACGTACTTTGTCAGCATGGATCTGTTCCAGAGGTTTAGGCAAAGTCTTGGCTCTCTTCTGTGCAGTCTTGAGCTTATGGCTGATCTGCGCATACGATGCCCGGCTATTGAGTGATCGTGCCAATTCTGCCACTTTGATGCGCTCATTGCGCCCTTTGCCTTGCCGACTCAAGTGGAACTCGGAGACTTCTAGGCTAGGCTCTTTCCGAGATACTGCACCCACTCTGCACAACACATAATCTTATTAAAAGTGATCACAATATTTATAAAAGATAATTTGTACTTTTAACAATCCGCTTGGAATTTTACGAATTAATTTTATATTGATGTATAGATTAATGTTTTAACATTTGTTACAATAATACTGTTTTAATACGTGACAGCAACAACTGATTTTGACAATAGCTTGCTTTCTTATTAATAATGGTAGAAACTTCTAAAAACTAAAAGTCCTACACAGATAACTTGCCAACTGCAAATCATTCACATCCAAAGCATTTTTCAAAACTTTTCAAGTTGAACCCCATTTTGTTTTTTCTTAAATTTTTAACGTACTTGATAAGTCCCAATCTTATTTTTCTGTTGATTTTAAAAACTTTCTATTGTTGTAAATATTCAAAACAATGAGTTCGTGTACTTTTCACAAGGTGTATCGTACTTTGAGATTAAATTATGAATTAAAATTCTAAAATATCAAGGTATTTTACATACTTAATTATAATTATTTAAAACCAAATAGATTTACATACAAAAATTTCATTTTTACAAATGAATAATACAAAGTACCTTAGATTTATTTAAAAAAATATTCAAACTCATATAAAAAAAAAAAAAAACACTGTTTGCAATGTTATTTTCAGCACCAAAAATAAAAGATTAATATAACATTTTTACATTCCAAACAACAATTTTTAGAAAAATACAATAGTATAAAAATAAACCTTCCCATTTCCTAGAATTTGTAAATCCTGATTAATAATAAATTTCAGGAATAATTTTTATTTCACTGCTTTATACAATTATTGTTGTAAAAGTATAACATAATTTTGAAAGATTAATAGTTCCAATATTATCAAATAAAAACAATTTACATTTATGTTTTGATTACATTGCCTAATTGACGGTGCCAACCTAGGTCTCATACCAGTTCGCATCAAACTAGCTCCAGGTCAATCATTTCAAAAATATTATATCTTATAAAACACAATATCCACTGTCATTCGATGTTCAATATTCTTATAGCCAGTTTGAGTGCATATGTTCAATCGTGTCAGTAGAGTTAGCCCTACATGTAGCCCCCCCATTGTACAATGGTGTTTACTGTGCAATTAATAAATTGGGACTGGATATGCTGTTACAGTTAAATACAGTATTTACTCTGCGTGGATATAGCAAACTCCACAAGTTTTGTGATGGACTTTTTGAGAAAAGTTTACCAAACATTATTCGGTACATTTTACGATGGTATTTTTCAAATAAAGCTCAGGATGTAAACATGATTTTCTTTTAAGAAAATAAGAGGTTTCCATATTTTTATTTGACATTAGTACATATATACATAGCTCAATAACTTTTTGACTTATTCCATTATAAAATGAGGCTTAGATGATGCAATATTGGCTGACAAACAGAATTTGCAAGCCAACATCGGTATTGAGTTACAGATAAAACACAAACAGCTGACGTAGAGTCATAATTTCCAAAACCCAAGTAAAGTGTATTCCCTTGTGATTTATTGAATACATTAAACTATACAGACGCTTGCTAAATAACAGTACAAACAATAAATAGCTGCGTCAGAACAGCTCCAACAAAGGGTAGTGGTGGAAATTTCATGATGTAGGAAGATGCATGGAAAACTTTTAAATACATAAGTTGCCTACATTAACAAAGGCCTGATTACACAATACGACTTAATATCATACCATTCTCAAAGTCTTAACTGCAAGGTTTAAATGTTTGTGCTTATTACCTTTTCTTCTGGTAGAGCTTAGTCACTGCCCCTAGAAGTTTTTTATGTGCTGCTGGGCCTGACTCATCGTCAGAGTTCAGCTGCAAGTCCAGCTGCGCTGTTAGATCTTCCTCCATCTGGACAACCTGTCAATAACAAATTTTAACTTCACTCATATGAGAATAAATTTTCCATTTTAACTTAATATACTCTATTGAAAAATCACTTATTAAAATGACCTCAGATCACATGCCAGATCTTCATACTTTTCTGATGCCAGATCATGTTAGCACCACCCCACACTTCTGGCAAAAAAAATATCCTTTGAGATAGTACCTAAATTTAAACACAGACCACATGAGCGGTTGTTAACTTTTTATATTTATAATACATATATATGTAGTTATAAAGCGATAGTAGAAAAGAGCATATTGACCAATTTCTCTTCAACATCGCTTCCTTTTGAGAGGCAGAAAACAAGAACCGATCATCATAATGACAATAAGTCAAATACTGTCTGTTCTTTCTAATAATGTAATTTCAGGTTCCTGGTAAGGAAAACTCTTCCAAAAATAGTGACCTCAGGATAACACCAAAGTATAAAAAATTCTTTCAATTTGAACAGGCCTAATTCGTATATGTCTATTAGTTGGTTATATCTATGTTATGTTACAATATTTAGCCTAAACACTAGATTACAATAGATAGGCCTATGCAAGCAGTATCTGATGTCTCATCTAACTTTAGGTTTTCTCATATTATTTATTGTTATAGTGTTCTCTAGTTTATTTAAAATAAAAGTATATCAAATATAGTTAGGGGTACTGTAGCGTTTTTAAAGCTACATTGGTTGATTTTGTTATTAAAACTTAAATTAAATGAAATTTTTGGGGAAGAAATATTGGGATTTAATTTTAATTAGATTTTGAGAAGTTAGGATAAATACGAATATGTAATCCTTTGGCAAGTTAGTGCTGGTAACTTTAAATTATTAGGAAGGCGGTTCACTGCCTTGAATTGATGAGAACTTGTCTTGTGTACTGCAGTTACGTCAGATCTGAGAGGGCTATTGTTTCTCACGTTGGATACGGCTGGACCAATAAGAGAATGCCGCGGATGTCCATCAGAAGGGGGTGGAAGGGGAACTATAAAAACTGCCAGCTCATAATTTTCGCTCCTTCTTTTTGGTAATTATCGTGAGATTAGTTTATGACAATCGCGCTGTTTCTAATTTTTTTTCCGTGAGGGATTTTGAGGAAAAATTAAATTTATATAAACTTCAGAGCAATCTGCATAACTGATTCTTGATGAACAATAAAACACAATAGAATAAAACAAGTTACATTTGGTTCAAACTTGCAAGAAAAGTGAATTAAAAGTGAACTTTGTTAATAACTTTGATTGAATTTTGGAAATGTAGTAATTTATTAGTATTTCAGCCATTCCACAAATACAGAGACATAAGTGTAAAAACTAAAATAATTTTTTTCAACATTTAAATTAAGTTAACAATAAATAAAAATAGTATTTGAACAACACCTAATCATTTTTTCATTATCAAATAAAATTAAACATGTTTTTTAACCGTGGTTAAACTTGGTGTTACTCTGTGGTTGCTACAGGGTGATGATATTGGTGAAATAAAGTCAAAAAAATCACTAACCATATGACACAATTTCAGTCTGCTGACTATTTGGAGGGAAACCAGCTCTTCTGCACATTTCAGAAATATAGTTTTCATTCTCATTTTATCGTTTATAGTAATGGATTTTTACTTGTTTTGAAGAAGAGATTGAGGTGTCCCGTCCGTCACAATAAAGGTAAGTAAGATTATTTTTACAAGTTATTAAAAATAAAATGTGTGATTCAATAACAAATCTTCTATTCACTGAAGCACCCCGGCCTAACCTCAAAGTTTTTAGATTTTTCTAGTTCTGTTTTTCTAGTTTTTATTGAATTTTGAAAATTGTCCCGTCCGTCACACTTTTTAGCAATATCTCTATACCCCATGCCCTAAATTCGTTGTTAATACTTAAATTTATTAACTAATGTTACTTTTTTGAATGTACAAGTTACTAGGCCTATCTAGGCCATTGTGAGATGAATCTAGGCTAATCTTATTTTTTAATTTTAAGTAAAATAGTTTATTTCTCCCAATTTCAAATATTATGACACCCTACTATTTGTAGATTGTAAGTTATACCTACACCTAGTTTTAATTAGAACTGTAGTTGTAGTACTGATTAGGCTTTGAGACTGTTTATGCAGTGAAATATTATTTGTAGCATTTAATTAACATTGTGCTGATTAATTTGACTGATTAAAAAAAATTTCTAAAAGAGCTGATTAACTACAAGATCCCACACCAAATGTCAAAATATTAAACATTAATTGTTAATAAAGGGTTTTAGAGTCAGATAATGCCCTTGCACATGGGCTTTAAAAAAAAATGTCATGGAATATTTGCGACATCTTGTTGCGATATTGCAGTCAACTAAACATTGTGATTCTTGTAATATTTATTTACTCTAAAAACTACACGAGTTTTTGTTGATTTCAGATATCTATGGAAATGGAGACAAATGAGCTTTTAAAATCTAGAGAGAAGGCGAGACTACGAAAACAACGAAGCAGAGAAAAAAAGAAGACGAATAAAGAAGCCTGGGAGAAGAGTTTGAAGAAAGATGCAGAGAGAAAGCGAATATCGAGAGCTAAGGAAAAGGAAAAGTTAGTTTACAATTAGTTCTACAAGTGCAGGTAAGAAAGAACTCAAACTTAAAAGATGCAAGGAAACTGAAAGAAAAAGAAAATACAGGTTAAAACAAAAAGAAAAGCTAGAACATGTATGTGAATAAAAAATAATGAACTTGGAAACTTTTTCAAACAGCAAAGCCTAGGAAAGGCTGTAGTTCGTGCAAAGAAATTTTTTACCAAAAAAAGTCCTTCAAAAAAACTTGCTGTTGTAAGAAAACTAGTTTATGAAAACTTCCACTGCCAAAAAGTGATCGCTTTTTTATTAAAGAACATGTAGAGAAAAAGACGGTTTTTGTCTAAGGAAACTGAAGAAAAAGTTATAGCTTTCTACAGCAGTGATACAGTCAGCAGACAAGCTCCTGGAAAGAGAGACTACAAAACAGTCAAAAGCAAAGTTTCAGGTGAAAAAGAAAAATTGCAAATTCGACATATGGTTATGACAGTAAAAGAACGTACGCTTTGTTTGTTGAGGAAAATCCTGGTATTGGTATCAAAAAAAGTAAATTTTATTCTCTAAGGACCAATTCATATACGCTTGAGCTCAGAAATGCCACATAATGTATGTGTTTGCAAACTACATGCAAATTTTAATTTCCTTACTGAATCATTGTCTAAAGCTGTTGTAGGTTTTTCCACCTACAGGTAAAGAACTGTTGGCCGCCATATGTTGTAACATAACAAGTGAAGCCTGTATGACCGAGTCTTGCAACAAATGCAAAGATACAAATTTCTTGACTAAGTTTAGTTTGAATATAGATTTAGAGACTCAAATTTCTTGGAAGCATGGGGAGAGGTAAATAAACGACCAGTTATAACATAATGTAGAGACTACTATTGGAGAAGCAATGGAAATGGTACAAAAATATGTTAGGAAAGTTCAAAGTGCATTGCTACATAAAAAACGTACAGAGTGAGTATTTTGAGTACAAAAAGAAAAATGCAACACAAGGTGAAGCTGTCTTACAGATAGACTTTGCTGAAAACTACAGTTGTATTGCACAAGACGAAATACAGAGTGCACACTGGAGTAACACTCTTGTAACCATTTTTACAGGTGTAGCATGGGTTCCCAATGGAAAACAATGTTATGCTTTGATTAGCAATAACCTTACACATGACAAGTTTTCAATTTGGTATTTTCTTAAAAAAATAATAAGTGATCTAAAAAAAAAAACAGTTCAAAATTGAGGAAGTAGCGATTTTCTCAGACGGCTGTGCTGGCCAGTTTAAAAATCGTTATACATTATCCAATCTGACATTTCTGGACAAGGACTACCAAGTAACTGGAGAATGGTGTTTCTTTGCCACTTCCACATGGGAAGGGGGCAGTGGACGGTGTAGGTGGCACTGTGAAAAGGATGGTGTGGGAACAAGTCAAATCCAGGCGCACAAACAGTTACTTCTGCTGAAGAGTTTTTTTGAGTGTTGTCAAAAACAGTGTGAGGCAAACAAAAATCAAAGTGATGTATGTTGATGTTAAAGATATTGAAGAGTGTCAAGAGTTATTGGAGTCTCGATGGGCAGCTGTCAGACCTATTCCTAAAGCCCAATCAATGCATTATTTACGGGCATCAACACTTTACCCAGGAAGTATTGTAGCCGGAAATACTGTGAAATCAGAGCTTCAACTCTCAGAGTCTTGGAACAGTCATGATGAGTCAATTAATGAAAAACTTCTGATGAAGATTCCTTAGATTCTGACTTTCTCACTGAAAATAAAAAGGTCCAATATTTAGATGTATATAGTTCTGAAGATGAGGACTCATATTTAAGACCTAAACCTTTAAAAAAAGATGAAATAGAAGCTGGACAGTACATATTAGTAGAACTTGTAAGTGAAGGTAAACAGAAGAGAGCTCATAAGTATTTGGCTATAACCCAGGGGTGCGTAGAAGAAGACAACAACAACGTGGAGGTCTTGTTCATGAGATTAGTGCAGAAGACTAAAACCAAGGACCAACTATTTGAAATAGACTCTTCTAAAACATACATAGTGTCTGTTTCAGAAATACAAGGAGTTTTTGAGGGGCCAGAAGTAAAAGAATTGAGAAATAGTATTTATTATAAGTTTGCAAAAGTCAATCGAGCTGTAAAGATGAAAAACCCTTGTAAATATTTAATTTCAATTATAACAGGTTCTAGTTGTAAGGTAAATTTAAGTTAAATAGTTGAGTAAAAGTGTTCATGAATAAAAAAAAGTGTATTAAGTAACTGTTTGTTTTTTTTATAACACAAGTAACCTTTTGTCCCGTCCCGTCCCGTCACACGTCAACTGCTAAATTTGAATTTTTTTGTTGTAACACAGAGTTTTAAAATGGAATATAAAGCACATGATTACCAGAAAAACAACTTTACAAAACGTATACTATTATTTAAAAAAAAATAATTATTGTACAATTCACAGAAAAATGTAGTAAAAGTTAGTGTAGTTTCTGTAGTGTCCAAATTACGTCCCGTCCGTCACACGCTTTAAAAATGCTGTAACTCATTTATATTTCAAAGTATTTTTTTTTTAAGTGAGTTTACAAAATGCTTAAGATATGCTGAAAAAACTGCAGAAGGTTTTAATGCATGATAACTTTTTTTTTATAGATACTATAAGGAAATTTATCTCTCTGCTTGTCCCCGTCCGTCACAATGGAATGGCTGATTTAATTTGAACTGTTTTATTGTGAGTTTTTAATTGGAAAATAATTGAACTTTAATAATTGTTTGAGAGAGTTGTATCAGAATTGCAAAGACTTGAAAGTTAAGGTACAACTAGTGGAAAGAGAAGTTTTATTTTTATTTTTGAATTTTGACCTTAGTTAGAAGTGAACATTTTTGTTTTAGTTATTTCCAAGTGGTATTTGATTTTTATTTAAAAACTTTATTATTTTATTTTAGAAGAGAGCTCTGATTTTTAGTTTTAAGATATATTTGACTGACATTTATATTTCTTGCCAAAGGACCTTTTTAATATCACTAAACGGTTTGTCAATTCTTTTGTGAAAATAGAGATTGATGAAATTCTGAAGCATTGAACTATTTAATTTGCCATATTAAAATAAATCCATTATTTTTATTTAGAACTATGATTTTTATTTTAGACAAACCAGATAATATTTAATAGTTAAAAATTTAGTAATAAATTGTACTGAATATTCACTTTGAGCTTACTAATAAAAAAGTATTTTATATCGTCTTGGATGTCTGATTGATAATTTAATTCTTAATATTCTGGAATATTAATATCTATAATCCAAGTCGTTATAGGTACTGTTTATAACATTTTATAAAAACTTATACAAATTTATGTATTTTTGATCCCGAAAACCATGCTTCTTGTAGCCTACTACTTTCAGTTTTGTGCTACAACTAATTTATTTACACAAAAACTCATACAAAACAATACATTTTCTGAAACTTGACTAAATTTGTGACCTTTAGAGTATCTTGGAATTTGAAATTTGTATATTGAACTATATTTTCCAGGCACACCCGCCCTTTTGACATATATGAATACAAAAAATTCCCCATTCAAATGTAAACATTTACCATTGTTACTTGTATTTTATTGTTCATTGTGAACAAAATGAAATAAATTGCAAAACTGGGAAATAATGTCTTGGCGTTTAAGGAAAATACTAAGGGCAGTTAGAGGGTTAAAAGCCTATAACGTAATTCAGTTTGACATTATTGTTCTAAATTAATTTAAAAAAATTAAATCACGTATATGATATTTGATTAATGGCCACTAGAGATGGGAAATACTGTTATTTGTCTTTAACATTTTATAAAAATAACGATGTCAAGTGGTATTATGTTCCAGTGACCTGTTACCGGCCGATCCATTCTCAGTATTAGAATCATGCTGTTACTGAACTGACATTATTAAATTGTAAGTAAACTGAGTCAGACTAATTCTACAGGTGTGGGTCTATTTATACATAATATACAAAAACTAAACTCACTACAATGTAATATTTAGACTAATACACTAGGCCTATTTATTTAAAATTTTCACTATACAATAGTTCAATTAACAAAAAATTAAATAATTCATTGCAATGTAATATTTAGATTAATAGACTACTTATAATTAATGATAACTGAGATCCAACAAGTTATTGAAGAATTAGTAAGAAACTTCAACAAAAATAGCATCATTCTATTATTCAATCGCGGTGCGGCGCGTTAACTATAATACAGTTAATTAGTTTCGAGTTTTTTATGTGTTCAATTGTTGATTGCGTGAGCAGTTAAAATATTAGGAAAGTAATTTAGAGTATTCCTTTTTAATTGGGCATCGTGATTTTCAGAGTGAGAGTATAGTTCGTTGTATAATGTGTTATTTTTAAATCAAGAAAAGCTATTTTTATGTGAGTGGAAGTTACCATGTGGTATGCATACAAATTTGTGGTTACATTAGTTTTGCTTATTATTACACTGTTAAAAGTTTGATTTAATTTGTATGCATTATTTTCAAATTTATTTTTTTCTATACCGGAAATGAGATTCACGTTTTTAACCTATTGCTATTGCCCTACTGAACAAAACAATACTCGTATATTGCCACTTCGGCCGTTAAGTTCATAATTATCATATCGAGGATTCATTACTCATGAAGGTACTTTGGGATTATACCGACTACACCCAGACATGAATCGTTATTTGACATTTTGCTTCTACTGATTACTAGATTAGCGTAGAACAATATTTCGTCAATATAAAACAGGAATTGTCTTATCGTAAACCCCTCCCCATCCTCAGACAGAGGTCAAAGTCGAGCGGTTAGTAGATTGCAGAGTCTCGCCGCCCGTTCAGCTGGTGCGTCGCTTTGTTGTACTTCAGTGTTTTACCCCTACATTTCTCCAAACACAAAAATTCAACAAAAACAAACATTACCAAACAAAAACTAAACTCTTTATTGAAAAAAAACACTCAAAACTTGTTTTTATTCTTGATCACACTCCGCCACCCAAAATGCGAGTGCCTCCGGCCATCAGCGCGGGCTTCGGCAGCACCATTGGTGCTGCCTCGCGCTAATGTCAACGAAAGAAAAACATCCCTCGAGATAGTACCTATCAGTAAAATATCAAATTCTAGAGGGGCTGATCAGAAATATAAATTGAATTGTAATGGAAAGGCAATTAAGTACAGTGCAAAAAACGTATATAATCATGTGATGCCGCGCTGCCTGCCGTAATCGGGATTCTCGAGAAAGATAAGATAACAGCGACAATACCGATCACAATACCTGGAAATGCTTGTAATTTTGTAATTAAAGAGTTTGTTTTTTCGTTCTATCATGTTTGTTTCTATAAATTTATATTTTTGTGTTCATCATACTGGTGTGGTCGGTATAATCCCAAAGTACCGTCATGAATGTTAATGATTCGATTGTCATGGTGGCTGCATATTATACTGCAGCCTACATATTTTCTGAAAATGAATTAGATGCACTAAATGTTTTGTTAAAACCTAATAATTTAAGCCTAGTAAGTTACAATGTTATATTTTTCTAGTGTATTTGCTTATAGAGTCTAGGCCTACTGTACTCACTTAACAAACTTATTCAATTAGTCATAATTTGTACAATAAAAGCAATACTTATTTATTTCACTACAATGCATTCTATACAAATTTTGAATAAGACAATTCATACCGTAACTTTTACCAATTTATACGCTGCTACAATCAATCACACTGTTGTAAGGTTATAATATGTTCAGCTTCGATTCTGTTTTAATTATTCTATCTGTTTGCTATTTGATGCAGGCACTGTATCATTAAAAGTAGCATTAAACTGTAAAACCAATCACTTTTTATTCACACTGCTTTCTTTATTACACTGAATTAAACACTATAATAAAATTATTCAATTGAGGTTATACCTTTTTATTGTTTACAGACTACCCGCACTGCAGTGCAGACAAGACTTTTTTTTTTTTTTTTTTTTTTTTTCTCTCTCTTTCGGCTTTGGACTGACCATGAAGCCACGAAGTACACTGACTATGTTAATATTAACAGTCTTTTCTAAAACAATGAATTACTTATAATCACAATATTGTGGTTGCCGATCTTATTTGTTTATAATTATTTGATTATTGTGTTAGTGGGTTAACATTTATGTCTACAAGTGTTATGGTTAGTTTCAAAGAAGGATTTGGGAAAATTCTAAGATGGATTTTATTATAGGATAATTTTTGCATAGGTGTTTTGGGTGTCTTCTCGCCTGGGACCTGTCAGGCATTTCTAAACCGAAAGGTAGGCCACGGTTATAAGAACCCTGGGTGATTGCAACAATTATGTCTGAGGTGTATATGTTTTTGTGTTGCTAACTTATATTTTTAATTTTGAGTAGATTAATGAATTTTAATAATTTCGCTGTAAATATCTAGATCGTTTGTACGTAGTACATCAATTAAATTATATGGGCGATTACTGAATTGTTTCTTAATATTGATGAACGTTTGGTCTCTAGCATAACTGTACATTGGGCATCCTAGAATGTAAGTGATCTAATGTTCTCTTCTACTCCTAATGTACATTTTAAGACACCAAGGGAGTGAAATATAATTTCATCCAGTGTAGTCGGCTATTGTTTCTGGCGATGACCAAATCTCAGTCTGCATATATTAATTATGTCGTGTCTCTTAATCCTAACATTTCTGAACCATGATTTGTTTCGGAGGAATTTGGTTGTTCTATGGACTTATACCATATACCTGATGTACTTGCGTTAAAAAGTTCTTTGAATTGGTCTAATACTACATTGCAAGTTATTTTCTTATGGTCTGTTGATGGAATATTAATGTTATCTAAGTTATCTCCATCCAATATAGCCTCCTTTGCTAATTTGTCTGCGTATTTCATTCTGCGAAATACCACAGTGTCCTGGAACCCAGTGGATCACAAAATGTTTGCCTTTAGCTAATATTTCATGTAAAAAGGCTGAGGATTATGTTATCTGTATCCGGAAAACCTTGATTTGCTTTTTTTAATTGCCCTGATCGCTGATTGAGAATCTGTATAAATATCCTATACTATTATATGCAGTATTAGTTATATATACTCTATTGACTTCATAATTGCGATTAGTTCAGCCGTATAATTCGATACATATTTATTTAACTTAAACTTTACCACTGGTATTCAAATCGTGTATGTAGAAGGCAGCGCCTACGCCTTCTTTGGTCTTTGACCCATCAGTGAATATTTTAATACTTTCCTTGTTAGTCTCAAGATGTTGTTTACTTGCATTTGAGGTTTAACTTATAATTTTTTAGAAAGTGTTGTTTTAATACTGTCATATTATATTCCCTTTTTACTTATACTATTATTATAATCTACTGCTGAATCAAATACACGTGAGGTTTATAATATGGGTCATAACTAAAGGTTTTTCAAAAGTCATTTGGGTTTTTATATTCCAAATTGGTATCAAAATTTGGATTGTATTTGCTTATTCTATCTACCGATTTTTATAATTTGTGGGAAGCTTTTTATTCCTCCAGTATGTAAAGTTGGAAGTTAACAACTTCAAGTAACATTATTTTATAGAAGGTAGGATGATTTTTTCCTGTACAAATCTTGTATATCAATCTATCTGTTAGCATATTTCTTCTCATTTCCAGTGGGGCTATTTTACATTCTGCTTTGTAAGGCAATAATTGGCGTGCTTTTCATAGCTCCTATTGCGGTTCTTAAAGCTAGATTCTGAATTAAATCTAATTTACGAAGGTCTCTTTTTTTGGGAGCATATACTATATACAAAACATAACAATAATCTAATCTGGACCTTATAAGGCCTTTGTATATCTGTAGGGCCAAATCAGGGGGTGAAATTCCTTTATGTACCACAGGCCATAAATTTAATTATATCAATATCTTTCAAACATAACTTACTAACATTTTCAATATGCGGTCTTAGCGTGAAGTTTGTTGTCTATTGTGACTCCTCAGAACAGAATTTTTAAATTATCCACTACAGGAATAACACATCCTTCCACTAACAGATTTAGATTGCTTACATTTTTCTTTCTCGTGAAAATAATTACTTTACTTTTATTACCATTGAAATGTAGGTGCAATTGGCCAAAATATTTCTCAAGTGAATCAATTGTTCTTTGTACATTAGTTTGCGTTTGCTCGAAACCATTACCAGACGAATATATTAAAACGTCATCAGCGTATTGTAAAGATCTGGTGGGTTGTTGTATAAAATTATTAACCTCAGCAATATAGATGGAGAACAATATAAGGACTCAAACACACTGCCTTGAGGGAGGGCCCTTATAATTGCGTCTTGGTATTACTGAACTAGAATGACTCAATGATTATTTCTCCCTAATCAGATAGCCATTGATGAACAGTATTTAACAATTTTATTAGGAATACCAAGTTCTAACATCTTACTACAACAAAACTGGGATTGAGAACATTATCGTACGCACTCGTAATATCCAATGATGTTCGCAATAAGTGTCTCGTTTGAAAGACAATGCTGTGTGAATATCGGTTAATAATGTTACAATATAATCATTACAACCCCTTTTTCCTTCGAAAACCATATTGAGTGTCTGGTATTATGTTTGACCTGTCGATGTACCATTCAAGCCTATTCTTAATCATAGTGTTGAAAACTTTAACCATACACGGAAATAAGTGATATAGGCCTGTATGATGCTTTCATCATTTTTGTCTTTTGAGGGCTTCAATATACCTATCACTCTGAATTGTTTCCATATTTGTGGTATATCCGATTTATTATTCCATATATTATTAAAAACCATTTAAGGAGATATTGTAGTGCATTAGATGGTAAGTATTTTATCATAATTTTATTTGTGATGCCATCCAAACCTGGTGAGGTATCTTTCATTTTTAGACAAAATCGCTAACTCTAATTCCTTGAATGTAAAATCATCTTCTAGGAAAGGGTAAGTACTGTTATTAGAGTCACATAGGCCTATATGAAACAAATCTTCTCTATTAGGAACATAATCTGGTGTGATTTGTTTCATAAAATTCTCACAAAGCTGTTCATTATCAATTAAGTAGGTTACCATTTTTACAGTTAGATTGATTAACACTTTAATTTTTTGATCATTTCTCCAAGCGAGTGGAGAAGATTTGTGTTTGCTTATCTCATTACATATTTTAACCCAGCCTAGCCGTTTTGCATTTTGTATTGTTTCTCTAGCTGCTACCTGAGCTAGTTGAAATTTGTGATAGTTGAGTGCGGACATATTATTTTTAAAATTACTGAAAGCCAGTCTTCTGCGAGCTACGGCATGGGAACATTCATCTGTCCACCATGCCATTAGGCCTAAAGTTGGAGTTTATATTATTACACACTTTGTAATCTAGGTATAGATTTATCTGCAGCTTCTAGAATGATATTATACAACACTTTAATATTACAATTTTGCATTAGTATGCTATTAATCTTATTTTCTAATTAAATTAATTGTATTTACTCCAATCCGCCTTCTTAAAATTGAATTTTTTACTTTCACCTTACATTGTTGTTTAATATTTCTATTAGGCCTATTACAAATACTAGTTATGTCAAATTTGATTGAAATTGGGAAATGATTGCTACCTAGTGCATCTTTATTTATTTCCCAAGATGTTAATAGTGAATATAGGTTAGGCGTCACAAAAGTCAGATCAATAGCGGTTGGTTGATGACAAAATGTTGGTATGGTTGTAGTCTACCATCATTTATACATATGAATGATGAATTACTAGTATTCTTCAAAAATAGTATTGCCTCTCGAATTAGCCTTTAATGGACCCCAAATCGGATGATGTCCATTCATGTCACCACAAATAATTGTATAGTCCATTATCCTTGTTAAAAAGTTTTGTCTTTCCAAAAGGAACGAGGTATATATTTATTAGTACAATAAATATTGTATATATTAATAGGTACTTTAAAATTTCTAATTTCAATAGCTAATAATTGTACTACATTGTCATTGAATTCATATATGGTTTTATATTTAATAGATTTATGAATAATGACAGCTATACCTCCATAGCTGTCATCTCTGTTTACTTTTAATAATGTATAATTATCATCGGTTAAAGATTCATTTTCATCTAACCATGATTCCTGAATTAAACCTATATTGTATTTTTTCGGTCTTAAATAATTGTATGGTCTCTGGCCATTTAGGCTTTAGAGACCTAGCATTTCCATTGTATCAGATTGAGGTCATTTGACATGTCCTGATGTATTATCTCTTAATGTTTTGTGTTACTACCTCTAACAGTAACTACTTTATTCAGTTTATCTGGGGCTTAGCAGTTTTTCCCTTGGGTGGACTCTCATTGGAGAGGAAGAAGAAAAAATCTCTTCCATTTGTTTTTTTTGCACTATTTACATTTGACAAATTGACTTTAAGACATTTGCTTCTTATTTCACTAATTTTACTGTGCAGGAGATCTTTCAATTGGTCCCTACTTACACTACTAGGGTTATGTCCAGGTACTAATTTACCTAGGCTAAGTATATCTGATGACTCTGTGGTTCTTTTAGTGGAATTGTCATGTCTGGTTGGATGATTTTGATTGTATTGCTTATTACTATTGTAGCTTATTGTACTTTCCCTAGATATAGGTTTTTTATACTTGAACATATTTGAACTAGCTCTGTCATCCTGCTCCATTACATCGCTCAAAGGTCGAGAACCTGTTATATGTATTGATATTTGTTGATATATTATGTGTTAATTCAGGTAACTCTGGATATTCAGAGTCAAAATTTGTTTTGATTTTGTCAGCGTATGATTGTCTTTTAAAAATTGTGTGCTTTTTGTTGCTTTGTATGATATTGGGTAATGTAGGCTAGCCTTAAAATAATCCTCTTTATGGTAACTCATTCTATTTTTAATCAATTTTTGTCTCTTAAATTTCTGGACATAATTTTGAAGAACTACTGTGTGGGCCATAACAGTGTATGCACCTTCGAGGTTGTGTGCACTCATCAGAGTGATATTTATCCCCACAGTCCTTACAGAGTCTGTCAATTTTTGCAAGGAGAATTGGCTACGTGTCCGTATGAAAAACATCTAAAACATTGTTTAAACCTGGATGACAAATGTTTCTACCTTCATTCGAACATAGTTAAGTTTAATGTATTCAGGTAAACAATCTGAATCAAAGGTAATTTTAACAAAGTGAGTATCTATAAGAGAGTTGTTAACTCTCCTTTTAATCCTTTGTACTTGTACCAATGGATATTCGCTAACAGTTTCATTGAGTATTTCATTTTCGCTTATGTCTGGTTCAATGGAAAACAGACTCCAACAGAATAAATTTTTTATGGTTGGGTACAAATACATTATAATTTGTTCAGAATTGTTGGAATCGATTAGATTATTTGCCGCAGTTAGTAATTTTTACATGTGACAGACCAGGTTGTTGCCTGCCACTGTACTATGAAATCTATGTCATTGTTGGTGTTTGTTTTTATTATTTTACCAATTCTGAAAATGGATTTAGATTTTTGTTTAACTTTTTAATGATTGAAACTATGATTTCGTATGGGCCCTTTGTCATTACTCTTCTTTTTTGTAATATCTTTTAATAAAGAAACTTTTTTTAATCTCAGTTGTCTGTTCATTTTTTGAGTTTAGTGTTTCTCTAACATTTTCCCATTTTCGTTTTAACTCATTTGTATTTGTTGTCATTATCAATGTTAAATAGTACAACATAGAAGTATGATCTAGACGATATCCTCCATGGATTAGATTTTTAATAACGAATCTACCGCTATTTCCTAGTTTCAGAGGTGGTTTCATGTCCTTGTCTGAATCGGGGTGTTTGGCTAGGACCTGCATCCATCGTGTCAGGTCCCAGCCAAGTCTTGAAAATTATTTACACTACTCTGTGTGTGGGGTCGTGTAGTGTAATATATAGAAAAAAATTGACAAATAAAACTATTTAACTTTATGATTAGAAATAATATTATTAAAACAAAAGAAAAAAAAACTCCAATTAAGGTTAAAGGTTACATTTTTGGAATATTAAACTAAAATACCAGTTAAAAAAGCTCGAGGAAGAAGAATTCAGTAAGAATAGAACACAGGAAATCCGGCAACCACACGTCCTAATCGAACTCGAAGTTCCGTAACTCGAATGAGCAGACAAGACCAAAATAGCCTCTTACTACTGCAGGCCCTGTTGTAAACTACAACTCACGTGGATCCCTGAACAGGCCAAAGGCTGACTTTTTTTGAGAATAAAAAAAAAATACTGATTGTGGACTGTGGTGCCTTCCCAAGTACCGATAAAACGACTCATATTGAATGCAAACTATAAACTGTTGCCATTTATAATTTACACATATCGAAATTTATAATTCTAGGCGTTTAGAGTAACTTTACAGTTTAAGATTCTTCATGTGAGACCTGAATAATGTCAACAGTAATATTCTAATTTTCATGAAAGGTTAGGAATTCCATTTAACATCACAAACAAAAACACGAACGGTCACATTTCCTGGACCCATGTTTTATATAATACTTGTACCTTATTCAACCTCAGAATATCAGATAGGAGAATTTAACTCATCACACTACTCTAAGCAATTACTGACGAGCTTCAGTCAGGAACTAGACAATATAAACTGATGCACCAGAATAATATAAAAATGGACTATATAATATTTTCAAAAACACAATTTTTAGAACTCGTTTATTTGAGGTTTTTAACGGTCAAAAATACTTTTTCAAAGAAGATCCTACAACTTCCCTGTTTTTGTATTATATTCCTTTAGTGCTGTTAGCTCCCCGAAATTAATTTTCTATTTCGTGCCACTGGCAAAAACGTAATCACTATGCTAGCAAGTTAGCGTTTGATTGAGTGTAAAGATCTGGGTGATATTTGTTTGTATCACAATGGTTGTAAAATGTCCTCGTCCGTGATTTACAAGGAACAATTCTTTATTTTACTTGTTATATTAGTGATTACAGGTCGACCTTCGCGATTTATATACCAGAGCAGAAAGATGGAAT